>NW_027597962.1:0-59000 GCF_964194155.1 Cetorhinus maximus
GAGCGAGGGAGACGGTGAATGTCAGAGGAAGGGAGGCAGTGAGTGAAAGAGAGAGAGGTAGAATGTGAATGACAGTGAGATAGATAATATTAGAGAGAGAGGGGTACTGAATGTGAGGGATAGAGGGTGAATGTGAATGTGACAGGGAGACACTGTGAGCGAATCAAAGAGGGAGTCTGTGAGAGTGAAGCTACTGTGAGTCAGTGGGAGAGAAAGGGAGAATGTGAAGGAGAGAGAACAGGGAAATTGTGAGTGTGAGAGAGAGAGGGAGACGGTGAATGTGAGAGAGATGGGGACCGTGAATGTCAGACAGTGGGAGACTGTGAGTCAGAGACATTGGCAGACTTTGTGTGAGTAACAGAGAGAGAGATAGAGATAATGTGAATGTGAGAGAGAGACGGGGCCTGTGAATGTGAGAGAGAGGCGGGGCCTGTGAATGTGAGAGAGAGGCATACTGCGAGTGAGGAGAAAGAGTTGGACGCAGTGAGTGAGTTAGAGAGAGAGGGAGACAGTGAGTGAGTGAAAGAGAGAGAGAGGATGTGAATGTGAGAATGAGGGTGAGCCTGTGAATTTGTCAGAGGGAGCGATACTGTGAGTGAGAGAGATACTGAATGTGAGAGATAGATAGAGAATGTAAATGTGTGAGAGAGAGGGAGGAAGCGTGAGAGAGGAAGACTGTGTGCGAGAGTGAGAGAGAAAGAGAGAGAGACTACGAGTGAGAGAGAGGGAGAATGTGAGTGAGTGAGAGGGGGAGAACGTGAATGTGAGAGTGACAGGGAAACTGTGAATGTCAGATAATAGGGAGACTGTGAATGTAAGAGAGGAAGACAGATGGAGACTTTGAATGAGAGAGAGGGAGCATGCGAATGTGAGAGAGAGAGGAAAACTGTTGACGTGAGTGAGAAAGAAGGAGAATGTGAATGAGAAGGAGAGGGAGACATTGAATGTGAGAGAGAGACTGCTAATAAGAGAGAACGATGGTGACTGTGAATGTGTGTGAGAGAGAGAGAGATTGAGTGAGAGAGAGATGGAGACAGTGAGAGAGGGAATGACTGTGTGAGAGAAAGATGGAGACAGTGAATGTGAGACAGAGAGAGCGGGAGATTGGACGTGCTTAAGAGTGATTTAGGGAGACTGTGGATGTGAGAGAGAGTGGAGAATTAGAGAAGGGAAATTTTAAATCGGATAGAGAGAGCCGGAGACTGATTGCGAGAGAGGGAGCATGTGAATGTGAGAGAGAGGGAGAGATTGTGAATGTAAGATAGAGGGAGAGGGAGAAAGAGAGAGTGTTAGAAAACGAGTGAGAGAGGGAGACGGTGAATGTGAGGGAAGGAGAATGTTAGTGAAAGAGAGATGGAGACAGTGTGAGGGTTAGATTGTACGAGAGAGAAAGAGATGGGGACAGTTAGAGATAGGAAGGCTGTGAATGTGAGTGAGAAGGAGAGAGAATGTGAATGTGAGAGAGAGAAAGAGACTGAATGTCAGAGAGAGAGAGAGTGGGAAACTGCGAATGTGAGAGGGAGATAAAGACTTAGTGAGATAGAGAGGGAGATGGAGACTTTGAGTCCGAGAGACAGTTGGGAGACTGAATGAGAGAGAAGCCAGTGACGGAGATAAAGTGGGAGATTGAGTGAATGAAGGATACTGAATGCCAGAGATAGAGACTGTATGTATGAGAGAGGGGGTGACTGTGAGTGAGTGACAGCGCAAAATAGATGGTGAGTGAGAGAGAGGGAGAGACTATGAAAGTTTTGGAGAGAGAGGGAGAAACTTAATGTCAGAGAGAGGGAATCTGTGAATGTGTGAGAAAGAGAGGGATATAAATGTGACAGAGAGAGATGGAGACTGAATGTGAGAGAGGGTGACTTTGAATAAGAAAGAGGGAAATTGTGAATGGGACAGAGAGAGGTAGACTGAAAGTGCGAGAGAGATGGAGACAGAATTCGAGAGGGTGGGGGATGTGAGTGAAAGAGAGAGAGAGTCCGAGTGAGAGCGTGAGAAAGAGACTGGGTGTGAGTGAGAGGGAGACTGTGAGTGAACTAGAGAGGAGGAGGGTGTGATTAAGAGGGAGAGAGTGAAATTGTGAATGAGAGAGAGGGCAACTGTGGATTTGAGTGAAATTGGTGAGAGTGTGAAGGAGAAAGAGGGGAGAGTTTGATTGCGATAGATAAGGGTGAGGGTGTGTGCAGGAGAGAGAGGAAAGAGTTTCAGCGTGACAGGGAGGAGGGTTTGTGAGCGTGGTAGAGACAATAGAGTGTGAGGGTGTGTGTGAGAGTCAGAGAGACAGAGAGAAAGAGAGAGAGGGAAAAAGAGAGAGAGAAAGAAAGCGGGGAAGAGCCTGAATTTCAGGGGAGAGAGGGGAGGTGTGAATTTGAGGGGCGAGGGGGGGGGGGGGGGGGGGGTGGTGGGGGGTGGTGGTGGGGGGGCAGATTTTGAGTGAAAAATGGAGAGAGAGTGTGCTTAGTTGTGTGAGAGGAATGCGAGTGAATGTGTCAGTGTCAGAGAAAGCAGGAGAGTCTGTGAGGGTGCGGTCAGAGTTTGAGTGTGAGAAAGATGCTTGTAAGTGGCGGCGGTTAGTGTGAGTATTTGAGAAAAATGTGGGGAGAGTGAGTGTGGGTGTCCGAGAGGTGAGAGAGATAGGGAGTGTGCATGTGTGAGATAGTGATAGCGCGAATGAGGTGGAAGTCTGTGAATGTGAGTGAGGTGCAGAGTGTGAGTGAGAGAGACGGGACAGTGTGTTTGTGAGAGAGAGAGAAAGAGAAAGCGAGGGAGCGAGAGTTTTAGTAAAAGAGCGAGGGGATAGGGTGAAAGTGAGAGAGCGAGAGGAGAGTGTGAGTGTGAAACAGAGGGGAATGAGAATGAGTGAGCAAGGGGAGGGAGGGGGAGAATGTGCACATGAAAGGAAGAAGAGAGTGTGAGTGAAGGAGAGAGAAGTGGGAGAGTCAGAGTGTGTGTGGCAGAGAGAGGGGGAGAGTGTGAGAGGGAGGGCGATACTGTGAGAGAGGGGGAGACGTCAATATGTGTGACAGCGAGAGAGGGGAGAGTCTGAGTATATGCCATAGAGAAGGGGGCAGTGTCTCTGTGTGAGAGTGAGTGAGGGAGAGAGTGTGGGTATGTGAGAGAGAGGGGGGATAGTGTGAATATGTGTGAGAGAGGGGGAGAGTGTGAATATGTGTCGTAGAGACTGTGACTGTGCGAAAGGGAGGGGGGGAGAGTGTGAGCATGTGACATAGAGAGGGGGCAAGTGTGACGGTGTGAGAGTGAGTGAGAGAATGTATGTGTGAGAGAGAGAGGAGGTGAGTGTGACTGTGTGTGAGGGAGAGAGGGGGAGAGTGTGGTAATGTGAGAGGTGGAGAGTTTAAGTGTGTGAGAGAGGGGGAGAGTGTGACTGTGTGTGAGAGAGGGGGAGAGTTTGAGTGAGGGAGAAGGGGAGAGATTGTCATCGGGTGTGACAGCGAGAGAGGGGGAGAGTGTGACTGTCTGTGGGAGAGAGATGGGGAGAGTCTGGGTTTGTGACATAGAGAGGGGGAGAGAGTGAGTATGTGTGAGAGAGCTAGAGGGGTAGGGCGTGACTGTGTGATTGAGAGAGAGGGGGAGAGTGTGAGTGTGTGAGAGAGAGGGGGAGATGACGAGTATGTGAGAGAGAGGGGGAGAGTGTGAATATTTGAGAGAGAGAGAGGGAGAGTGTGAAAATGCGGAATAGAGAGTGTGACTGTCCGAGAGGGAGATAGGGGGCGGGGAGTGTGAGCATGTGACATAGAGAGGGGGATAGTGTGACTGTGTGAGAGAAAGAGAGCGGGAGAGAGTGTATGTGAGAGAGAGAGAGGGGGTGAGTGTGACTGTATGAGAGAGAGAGGGGGAGAGTGTGAGTATGTGAGAGGGGGAGAGTGTGACTGTCTGAGAGAGAGGGGGAGGGTGTGAGTGGGAGAGGGTGACCGAGTGAGAGAGAGAGGGGTAGAGGGTGACCGTGTCTGTGAAAGGGAGAGGGGGAGAGTCTGATTTTGTGACATAGAGAGGCGGAGAGTGTGAGTTTGTGAGAGAGAGAGAGGGAGGGTGTGACTGTGTGAGTGAGAGAGAGGGGGAGATGATGAGCATGTGACAGAGGGGAAGAGTGTGAATATGTGAGAGAGAGAGGGGAAGAGTGTGAATATGTGATAAAGAGAGTGTGACTGTGTGAAAGGGAGGGGGTTGGGAGAGTATGAGCATGTGACATAGAGAGGGGGAGAGTGTGACAGTGTGTGGGAGAGAGAGAGGGAGAGAATGTGACTGTCTGAGAGAGAGGGGGATAGTGTGACTGCCTGAGAGAGAGAGGGGAGAGTGTGACTGTGTGTGTGAGAGAGGGAGAGAGTGTGAGTGAGGGGGAGAGGGGGAGATTGTCATCAGGTGTGACAGCAAGAGAGGGGGAGAGTGTGACTGTGTCTGTTAGAGAGAAAGGGGGGAGAGTCTGAGTTTGTGACATAGAGAGGGGGACAGTGTGAGTTTGTGAGAGAGAAAGGGGGAGAGTGTGAGTATGTGAGAGAGAGAGGGGAGATGATGAGTATGTGAGAGAGAGGGGGAGTGTGTGACTGTGTGAGGGAGAGAGGGGGAGAGTGTGGGTATGTGAGAGGGGGAGATTAATACTGTGTGAGAGAGGGAGAGGGAGAGTGTGAGCATTGGAGAGGGAGACGGGGACATGATGAGTATGTGAGAGAGGCGGGGAGAGTGTGATTGTGTGCGAGAGAGGGGGTGAGTGTCACTGTGTGAGAGAGATGGACAGGGGGAGAGTGACAATGTGTGAGAGAGAGGGGGAGAGTGTGTGTATGTGAGGGGGGAGAGTGTGACTGTGTGAGAGAGAGGGGGGACAGTGTGACTGTGACAGAGAGAGGGGGGAGAGTGTGATTATGTGTGAGATAGAGGGGGAGAGTGTGACTGTGTGTGACAGAGAGAGAGGGAGAGAGTGTGGGTATGTGAGAAAGAGAGGAGAGAATGTGAATGTGACGGATGTTAAACATTTGAGAGATCGTGGAAAAAATATACCAATTCCAGATTTCGAAGTTAAACATCCGCTGTATTTTACAGAAGACAATGTCAAACTTCTACTAACTTCATTTGTAAAAGTGTTTGCTAATTTGACTAAAGTAACTCTGACTCTAATCTTTAGATTACGCCCCCTCATTCTCCACATTCAAACTCTCCGAACTAGATTTTGTCCACCTGATGCCTCCCGCAGGATAGCTTGAAAAGTTTGTTCAAGTCAGCTCACACCGCCCCCACCCCCCTCTTAAAAAAAAGGGACAACAATCATAGGTTGCCTAAAATCTCCTTTTATTTTAATCCTTGGAATCTTGGGTTCGTCCTCGTAAATCTACACGACACTCCCTCCGAAGTCAATCAATCCTTCCTCTGGTGTGGTGCAAATAACTGCTCACATACACTGTGTGTGTGTCCTGACCAGGGCTTTATGAATCTCACACATGATGTCTACAAACTTGTCGTCCGTTACGACAGATATACAGGTCAGCATTCAATTAGGCTTTTGGATTATTTTGTGAACCTGTTGAAGACATGCCATAATCTGTAGAATGGATCCTCAAGTCTCTTTGGACATCTACCCATTGTGAATTGTCACCGATTAGAAAGATCACTGTTTTATCCTATTTAATTGCAGACTGTGTGTTCTCATATGAGGCAACATTCAAGGCTATTTTGACATACTGTTTTGCATTCTGTGAACAATCAGTCATTTTTTATTTTATATTCCATGTACACTGCTTACAATGGCATCAGTTCTTGTGTCCCAGGCACAGCAATGAAACCACCCTCAACAACATTACAAATGAGGATTCTCTCCATAATTGTTTTAAATGAATATGGTGGCGTTTGATTACATTGTAATTAACTTACTCAGGCAACCGAGAATCAGCAGCAGAATCGCCATCTCACCGGGGGATATTCTGGGAAGGAAAACACAGAATTAGCATTGTGGAGAGTTAATAGAAAAGGGAAAGGGAGGGAATTGTAATTAGAGAGTTGGACAGTGGAATAGTGAGAATATCGAGTTATAATGGGTGAACTGTACAGTTACTGTGACCCAAACACACAGAGTGAGCTGAATCTGCCTCCTTCACTGTGACCCCCACCGACAGAGGTGAATTCCACTTCCTTAAATTTTCCTAACAAACCCCAATAGCTTTAGTTCAATCCTTCCCTCTTTCCTTGTTCAACTCCTCAAAAATATAAACTCGATGTATTCCTGACATTTCTGCTCTATTCTCTGGTTCCTCCTCCAGCCCCGTTGTGTAGGCACCGTGCTAATATTCGAACACCGTTCCATTACTGAGCCGGGTAGGCGGACAGGACAAGCAGCAGACGCCCCACCGAAACATTTCCTAGAAAATGACAAATTCCTGACCTTATTATACTGGCCACATCATAGCCGAATGCTTACCAGAGTCTCCAGCTAAGATGTCGTGCGCGATGCAGTGGGGGTCCCGTTGATTTGCTGCCTCTTCACTCTCTGGTCCAATCTGCTGTGAGTGGCATCAGTCTCCGTGACAATATATCCAACGCCGCCCATCACATGAGTTTCACATCTGACCATTGGCAGTGCTGGTTGGCTGATACATTATCATTTGTCATTGAGTTACATTGTGGTAACATTTGTGCAAATTAAAGATTATTAATGAAATAAGCTGCGATAACAAAACAAGGAAACATCTCACCCGATATTTGGAACAGTTTTTTTTCCCTTACATCATAACCTGCCTCCAGTTGCCCATCAGGAAGAGTGTAGGGGGATTGAAATTGGCACCAGGCCTCAAGCATTTAATGGTCAACATGTCCAATGGTCAGGGTAAATATTTTCATTCCTTTTTGGGCTGTGGGCATTACTGGCCAGGACAGCATTTATTGCCCATCCCTAATTGCCCATTGAGAAGGTGGTGGTGAGGTGCCTTCTTGAATCACTGCTGTACTTGTGGTGTAGGTACACCCACAGTGGTGTTAGGGAGGGCGTTCCACTATTTTGACCCAGCGACAGTGAAGGAACGGCCGATATATTTCCAATTCAGGACGTTGTGTGGCTTGGAGGTGTCCTTCCAGGCTGTGGTGCTCCCATCTATCTGCTGCCTTTGTTCTAGATGGTAGAGGTTGTGGACATGGAAGGTGCTGTCTAAGAGCATTGGCGAGTTGCGGGTTGGAATTTTAATAGTAACAGTTTTAGAGAGACAACATTCACTGCATACATCCCTTCAACATTCACAAAGTGTCAGCGGCTTTTACTGATCCAGGCTGTTTGTATACAGACTTAATTTAAACTCAAAGTCTCAAACCCCAGTGTTGAAATTTGAAGTCACACTCTCTGGATTAGTAAACCTGTGACGTACGGATTTTCCATCACACTCCCAAACCCTCCCATTGGCCATCACCTGTTCCCCAATAATCTTATCAATCCCTATTCTCACCAAGTTTACAATAAACATCAATGTCTGAATGAGGGGACGGAGTGTCCTGTTTCTAAGATTGGTCACACCAAGATGGAGAGTAAATTATCCTCATCTTCGCCTGTCCCTCGATTTGAGAATGATGACTCGAGGATGATGGCCAGTTCCAGACGTGGGTCTTCATGTGTATGAACAGGCCAAATCTCCATCGGAGACATTGGGCAGGAAGTCCCACCAGATAGTGGGATCCGGAGAGCAGGATTTCCTTCCCTTGCTTCACTTCTCTGCGGCCGACCTGCCACATCATTAAGACATGGAGACTCAAAGCATGTTGCTGAATGATAGATACGATGTCGCCATTTTGACCATTTGGCAGCGAGCTCCTCCCAGTCATTCACGTCGATGCTGCCACACGTCATGGAGAGTTTCACAGTGTTCCCCTGGACCGTTGGCCATTGGAAAGTTGAGAAACCAGGACCTGGCGGCGAGATGCACGTTTCCGCCTTCCGGACACTATGTCCAGTCCATTGAAGTCGCCTGTGCGAGAGTTTTGTCTGAGTTCTCGTGCAGCCAGCTTCAAGAAGGACAGGAACCTTTGTTCGATAGTCCACCCAGTGAATCCGGCGGTGTCACTGCTGGTGGAAATATCTCTACCCAGCTTATCGGCATCAGAGTAAAGCTGTGAGGAAGACACAAAGAGCTGGAAAGAGATATCGTCAGTTTGAGTCAGCAGGCAATATGGTGGCATGGCCGAGTAGAAGGTGGAGGAACGTGAGATTATCCACTTTGGCAGGAAGAATAGAAGAGCACTAACTCCCTCGCTCTCGCACTCACTCTCTCTCACACTTACAGGCCCGGCCCTGCATTACTCTTCCACTGAACCCAGTCTCCTCACGGGCCACACTCTCCCACATTCAACACCGCTCTCGCCCCGGCCCTGTGCACTCCCAGCTCGCAATCTCTCCTCCTATCCCCGCTCTCCCCGCACCCCTACTTTGGCATACCTCCCCTGAGCCGCAACCTCGCCCCATTCTTTCTCCTGGCAGCCCCGATCCCCACTCTCACAACACATAAACGAATATATGAGAATTCCAGGTTGATGAATGGAAATTCCATGGTTTGAATTGAACCTCTGTCCCCAGAACTTTCTCCTGAGCCTCGGGATCGCTCGTCCAATGACAGCGCCGCTCTGTCATCATCTCTCTCATCCGACAGCAGAGCAGGTTCACGGGGAAGGGAGTTTAGTTGAATTTTAGTGGGATTTATTGGGCTTGCTACACTAGGACATGCTGTTACTAACATGAGCAGAGAGAAGCCATGTTAAATTTGCAAACCTTTCTCAACAAGCTCACTCCATGCTAGCTCCTCACTGACGAGCAAAACTATTAGAAGATAGTACCTGAATTACCCTGGACCTGAGGGATAAGTCATCACTCATCAAATAGCGGATAAAAGTCAGAATCCTGTAATTTACCATTAATGTTCATCTGCTAGGAATACATACAAACTTGCGAATATGAAGCAGGAGTGGGCCACTCGGCCCCTCTTGTCCGCTCCCCAGTTCAATAAGATCACTGCTGATCTGATTGTGACCTCAACCCTACATTCTCGCCCCCCACACCGCAACTCCCCCGCCCCGCCCCACTTACTGATAACGTTTCACCCCCTTGTTCACTGAGAATCTCTCGCTCGTTTATAAAAATATTCAAAGAATCTTCTTCCACCGCCCTTTGAGGAAGAGAGTCCCAAACACTCTTGGTTCCCTGAGAAAAAACACATCTCCTCATCTCTGTCTGAAATGGACGACCCCTCATTTTTACACCGTGACACCCCTCGGTTGAGATTCTCCCACTAAGGGGAACATTCCCCCCACACACTCTCCTTGTCAAGGCCCGCTCAGGCTCTTAAAGTTCTCAGAATCTCAAGTCGACCAAGTCGCCTCTTACTCTTCTAAACCCGATCGGATACAAGCCTCGCCAGTCCGCCCCTTCACCATAAGACAACCCGCCAGTTCCTGGGTATTAGGCTGGTGATCATTCTCTAAACAGTTTCCGACGCATCTACCTATGGAAGACGGGAGTCTGGAACGTTAATGAAAATGTTGCCATAGAAGATGTGAAAAGGAACGTATATTCCCGGAAATCATTGCCCTGGAGTTATATGTATGGGTCTAACGAATGAGATAGTCGTATGGTAAGGATAATAGGGAATGAATCTTGAAGCAATACATTGCCTTGGGTTGAAAGCAACATGAGAAATAATCTGGATCCAATGACGATAGACCTGGCAGCATGAGTGACCACTGAGCCATTTGGAACGACTTGGCCAAAGGTGGTGTGAAAACTCTCTGTGGGTGTGAATCACAGAAACGTCTCGATGTGGACACCAAGCAAAGGGAAACTGGCTCAGAACCTTGGGGGAAGAGGGGGCATTCCTCTCAGAGTGTAGATGGTGTTTGTGGCGCTGAGCCGAAGGTCAGACAGAGGAGATTTCCCGTCAGGGTGGACCCCTGGGTAGAGGTGACATCACCGCTGGAGTTCCTCGGGTTAGTGTCCTCGGCCCAACCATCTTCAGCTGCTGCATCAATGACCTTCCTTCCATCATAAGGTCAGAAGTGGGGATGTTCGCTGATGCTTGCACAATGTTCAGCAACATTCTTGACACCTCAGATACTGAAGCAGCTCATGTCCTAATGCAGCGAAGCCTGGACAATATCCAAGCTTGGGCTGAAAAATGGCAAGTTGCCTTTAGGCCACACAATTGTTCAATGGCATTACCATCAACAAATCCCCTACTATCTATATCCTGGTGTTTCCCATTGACCAGAAACTGAACTGGACTGGCCAGATAAATACATTGGCGACAAGGGCAGTTCAGGGGCTGGAATCCTGCAGCGAGTAACTCTCCACCTGACTCCCCAAAGCGTGCCCAGGAAGTATAAGGCCCAAACAAAGAGTGCGGTGGGATACTCCCTACTTGGCTGGTTGCGTTGCAGCTCCCACAACACTCAGGAAGCTGAACAACGTCCAGGAGATAACCTCCCCACTTGATCGGCACCCAATCCAAAAATATTCACTCCCTGCAACACCGAAGCAGTGTATACCATCTACAATATGCTCTGCAGAAACTCACAAAACTCCTTTGACAGCACCTTCCAAACCCATGGCCTCCGCTATCTAGAAGGACAAGGGCAGCAGAAACATTTGGAATAACACCAACTGGAAGCTCCCATCCAAGCCACTCATCATCCTGACATTGAAATGTCTTGTCTGCTCCTTCAATGTCGCTGGGTCAAAATCCTGGAACTTTATCCCTAACAGCACTGTGGCTGTGCCTACTCCACCTGAACAACAGTGGTTCAAGAAGGACGCTCACCATCATCTTCTCATGGGGCAAATAGGCATGTGCAATAAATGCTGTTCCAGCCAGCGATTCCTACATCCCCTGAATGAATACAAATAACATATGGTGAGTGTGGCACCAGGCCCAGGGGGCAGACAGAGGATAAAATCTGTCAGTGGGGACCCCAGGAAGGTCCTGAGTCCTTTGGTAAACAGCTGTCAGCGCGGGGGGTATGGCGGGGTGGGTGTGGGTGGGATGGTGTTCTGGTGGTTGAGTTTGAAATCCTCTTCTGAAATATTGGGAGTCAATTTGAAAGTGTGACTACTGTAGGCGTTCCTCTCAACACACGGATATTTTCCACTTTGTCTCCCCTAATTTCCTATTGGAGAAGTTTCATTTCATTGAACAAGTTGTTTGATGAGTCTTTGGCTGTATGATAAGTGCTTGATTTTGCTTCTGTTAAATAAACGTCAATATTATTCGCTAATTCAGTGTCTGAGACTCTGCCTGATGGTTCTGACTCTTTCGAACTAAGTCAGTTTGAAGGGTTAATTCAGGATCTATTGATTACTCGTTTCACTGCTGAATTAATTCAAGCCTAAGATTATCAAAACAAACAGCCCTTTTTAAATGTACAGTGTGAGATTAAAGTCCTTTTGCTCCTATTTCTAATGTTCTTCAATGGCCGGTTCAGTGAGGTAACTCCAGGGTGCAGGGTAGATTTTCAGCTCCTCCCACCCACACTATGGGGCCTTTGTCAATGCTGAGGTTGTGTGATGGAGACTGGCTCTGTGCTGAGCAGATTTGCATTCTGCACACCGTGTATCAGGTGCAAGACAATGTCATCCTATAAATATTTGTGAGTTTACGGTGTTTCACAGCGACCGTTCACAACAGAGGTGGAGATAAGATCTCTCAGAAACCACAAATTGAGGAATATGTACAAACAGGAGCAAGGGGAACAGAGAGCTTATTTAAATATGAGAACAGGTGAAGGTAAGACACTCCTTTAGCCTTGTTGCAGTATTCATGGGGTCTATAGCACATCTGTATTATTACAACAGTGAACCAGATTGCACCCAGAACCTTAAATATCCTTACATAAATAAGGAACATAAATGTATTTCTTGACAATCCCAATTGGCAGACTAAATGGCTTTCCAGTGGCCTGTGTGTGATTGTGTGATTCCTGACATTACTCCTTATTGTCCCAAATCCAATTTTAAGACTATATCACTCGGAAGCAGAGCACATAGTCATCTCAATACATGGGAAGCAGATCATTGATCAATATTCCAAGCGCTGCCTCAGTACTGACCCTCTGACATTGCATCACTCCCTCCGAACTCACCCTTCGATAATCCGGCAAACCCTCACTACTGATCCTCCGAGAGTTCGGTTGTCCCTTCATACCGACCCTCCGACAATTCGGTGCACCCTCAGAACTCACCCTCCAACAGAGCGTCCATCCCTCAGAACTGAATCTCCAACAATGCACTGCTCCCTCAGAATGGAGCCTCCGGCAGTGTGGCACTCCATCCGTCCTGACCTTCCGACAGTGTGGCACTCCCTCATCAATGAACCTCCGACAGCGCGGCACACCAAAAGTACTGATCCTCGAACAGCTCGGCACTCCCTCAGTAATGATCCGCCAAAAGTACGGCAGTCCTTCAATAAGGACCCTCCAACAGTGAGTCTCAACCTCAATACTGAACCTCTAATTGTGGCACTCCGTCAATAATGACCCTCCAGCGTGCGGCACTCTCTCAGTACTCACCCTCCAACTGTGCAGCGTTACCTCCGTACTGACACTCTGACAGTGCGGCATTCCCGCAGCAGTGACCCCCGACAGTGTGAAACTCCCTCAGTACTCACCCTCCGACAGTACGGCACACCCACATTAATGACCTTCCGTCTGTGCGGCATTCCCTCACTAATGACCCTCCAACAATGCGGAAGAACCTCAGTTCTGACAATGCAACAGTGCGGCACAACTCCAGTACTCACCCTCCAACAGTGCGGCTCTCCCTCAGTAATGACAATCCAACATTGCGGAACTCCTCAGTAATGACCATCCGACAGTGTGGCACACCCCCAGTACTGACACTCCAAGTGTACGGCGCTCCCTCAGTAATGACCCTCCAAAAGTGCGGCGCTCCCTCAATAATGACCATCCAACAGTGCGGCACTCCCTCAGTAATGACCATCCGACAGTGTGGCACACCCCCAGTACTGACTCTCCAACAGTATGTCGCTCCCTCAGTAATGATCCTCCAACAGTGCAGCACTCCCTCATTAATTAACCTCTAACATTGCGGCAGTCCCTCTGTATTGACCCTCCAACAGTGCGGCATTCCCTTAGTAATGACACTCTGACACTGTGGCACACCTCCAGTACTGACCCTCAGACAATGCGGCGCTCCCTATGCAATGACCCTCCAAAATCCAACAGTGCGGCACTCCCTCAGTACTGACCCTCCAACAATGCGGCACATCCCCAGTATCTACCCTCCGACAGTGCGACGCTACCTCCATATGGAGCCTCAAGCAATGCGGTGCTGATATTAGGTCAATATTAGATTTACTAGAGTTGGAAGAAGATTAATTAATAATTGGATTTTAATGCATAATCTATTGTTGCAATTGATTAATAATTCGACCAATTATTTATAATATATTTTTAGAAATTAATTGATAATTAAATGTTTAATTGATTATTATGTTTAGACTTTTCCATTCATAATTGAAAGTAATAATTAGGCCGACAATTCATAATATTCTGTTCATATTAATTAGTAATCAACTGTACTGTTTCACACTACATGTTGCAATTAATTAAGGTAATTATTGAGAATATATTGTTGAAAATGATTAACAGCTATACCTATGAACTTACGAATTCGGAACAGGAGTAGGCCACTCGGCCCCTCGATCTTCCTCCGCCACTCAATAAGATCATGGCTGATCTGATTGTAACCTCTACCCCACATTCCCGCCTCCCCCAATAACGTTTCACCCCCTTGTTAATCGAGACACCATGTCACTTGGCCATAAAAAATAATGAAAGACTCTGCTTCCACCACCTCTTCAGGAAGGGAGGTCCAAAGACCCACGACTCTCTGAGAGAAAATGCTTTCCCTCATCTTTGTATGAATTGTGAATGTTGAGTTGTTTAAATCACATAATAAACACAACCTTGACCGCAGCTACGAAATTTTGCTGCTGGTATGAATGGGCTCTCACAGAATAGTGACTGCGTAGATATTGACCACAAAATTATAACCCTCCAATTATCAGAGGGAGTGTTGCATCCTCAGAGGGCCAGTACTGAGAGACTGCAGCACTCTCGGAAGGTCAGTACTAAGGGAGAACCGAATTGTTGGAGGGTCAGTACAGAGGAAGCACTGCACTGTCTGAAGATCAGCACTGATGGAGCACCGCTCCGTCAGAGCGTCAGCATTGCTGGAGCACAGCACTGTTGGAGGGACAGTAAAAAGGGAGAGCCGCATGGTCAGCGGGTCAGTGCTGAGGGAGCGCCGAGCTGTCTGAGGGTCAGTACTGAGGATTTGCCGCACTGTCAGAAAGGCATTACTTATGGAGTGCAGCACTGTTGAAGGGTCAGTAGTGAAGGCGTACAGCACTGTTGAAGATTCAGTACTAATGGTGTACTGCACTGTTGGAAGGTCAGTACTGAGGTAATGCCGCAATTTTGGAGTGTCAGTCCTGAGGGTGTACCATCATCCTTTGGAAGACCAGAGTCTGGAACATTAAAGAAAATGTTGTCATAGAAGATGTGAGAAAGGACACTACACTCCCGGAAAACACTGCCCTGGACTGATATTTCTGGGCCTAACGAATGGTGGTGTCGTTTGGTAAGAAAAATAGGGAATAAATCTTGAAGCAATCCATTGCCTTGGGTTGAAGGCAACGTGAGAAATAAGCTGGAACCAATGTCGATAGCCCTGGCAGCATGAGTGACCACTGAGCCATTTGGAATGACATGGGCGAAGGTGGTGTTACAACCCTCTGGTGTGTGAAACACAGAAACGTCTCGATGTGGACACCAAACAACGGGAAACTGCTTCAGAACATTGGGGTCAGAGGTGGGTTCCTGTCAGAGTGGAGATGGTGGGTGTGGCACTGAGCCGAAGGTCAGACAGAGGAGATTTCCCGTCAGTGTGGACCCCAGGATTGAGGTGACATCACCGCTGGAGTTCCTCAGGGTAGTGTCCTCGGCCCAACCATCTTCAGCTGCTGCATCAATGACCTTCCTTCCATCATAAGGTCAGAAGTGGGGATGTTTGCTGATGGCGCAGAATGTTCATCAACATTCGTGACTCCTCAGAAACTGAAGCAGCTCATGTCGTAATGCAGCGAGGCCTGAACAATATCCAGGTTTGGGCTGAAAAGTGGCAAGTTACATCCATGCCACATATGTGTTCAATGGCATTACCATCAATGAATCCCCCACTCTCTATATCCTGGGGTTTCCCACTGACCAGAAACTGAACTGGACTAGCCAGATAAATACTTTGGGGACAAGGGCAGTTCAGAGGCTGGGTATCCTGCAGCGAGTAACTGTCCACCTGACTCCCCAAAGCCTGTCCAGGAAATGTAAGGCAGAAGCCAGGAGTGTGATGGGATACTGCCCACTTGGCTGGATGCGTTGCAGCTCCCATAACACTCAGGAAGCTCGAAAC
Source organism: Cetorhinus maximus (assembly GCF_964194155.1). Lineage (NCBI taxonomy): Eukaryota > Metazoa > Chordata > Chondrichthyes > Lamniformes > Cetorhinidae > Cetorhinus > Cetorhinus maximus. The sequence goes on from NW_027597962.1 coordinate 15,464, forward strand.
CATCCAGGAGAAAACAGCCCCTCTTGATCGGCACCCAATCCACAAACAGTCCTTCCCTGCATCACCATTGCAGTGTATACCATTTACAATATGCTCTGCAGAAACTCACCAAAGCTCCTTTGACAGCACCTTCCAACCCCATGGCCTCTACCATCTAGAAGGACAAGGGCAGCAGGCACATTTGAAATAACACCGACTGGAAGTTCTCCTCCAAGCCACTCATCATCCTGACATTGAAATTTCTCGTCCGCTCCTTCAATGTCGCTGGGTCAAAATCCTGGAAATTTATCCCTAACAGCACTGTGGCTGTACCTACACCATGTGGTTAACAGCGGTTCAAGAAGGACGCTCAACACCATCATCCTATGGGGCAAATAAGCATGTGCAATAAATGCTGTTCCAGCCAATAATTCCTACATCCCCTGAATGAATACAAATAACAGATGGTGAGTGTGGCACTAGGCCCAGGGGGCAGACAGAGGAGAATTTCTGTCAGTGGGGACCCCAGGAAGGTTCTGAGTCCTTCGGTAAACAGCTGTCAGCGCGGGAGGAGTGGCGAGGTGGGGAGGTGGGTGGGTGGTATGGTGTTGTAGTGGTTGAGTTTGTCATCCTCTTCTTAAAGATTGGGAGTCAATTTGAAAATGTGACTCCTGTAGGCTTTTGTTGACACATCTATTTTCCACTTTGTCTCCCCTAATTTTCTATTGGAGAAGTTTTATTTCATTGAACAAGTTGCTTGATGAGTCTTTGGCTGAATGAAAAGTGCTTGATTTTGCTTCTATTCAATGAATGTCAGTATTATTCGCTAATTCAGTGTCTGAGACTCTGCCTGATGCTTCTGTCTCTGTCGAACTCCCAAGTTAATTGAGGATTATTCATTACCCCGTTCACTGCTGAATTAATTCAAGCCGAAGCTTATCAAAAGAAACAGCACTTTTTAAATGTACAGGGTGAGATTAAAGTCCTTTTGCTCCTTTTTCTAATGTTATTCAATGGCCGGTTCAGTGAGCTATGGCGGATTTTCAGCTCCTCCCACCCTCACTATGGGGCCTTTGTCAATGCCGATGTTGTGTGATGGAGACAGGCTCTGTGCTGAGCAGATTTGAATGCTGCACACCGCGTATCAGGAGCAAGGAAAGGTCAGCCTGTAAATAATTATGAGTTTACTGTGTTTGACAGCGACTGCTCACAACAGAGGTGCAGATAAGATATCTCAGAAACCACAAATTGAGGAACATGTACAAACAGGAGCAAGGGAACGGAGAGCTGATTTAAATATGAGAACACCTGAAGGTCATGCACTTCCTTGGCCTTGTTCCAGTATTCAGGGGGTCTATAGCACATCTGTGTTATTACAACAGTGACCCAGCTTGCACCCAGAACCTTAAATATCCTCAGGTAAATAAGGCACATGAATGTATTTCTTGACATTCCCAATTGACACAGCAAATAGTTTTCCACAGTCCTGTGTGTGATTGTGTCATTCCTGAAATTATTCCTTAATGGCCCACAACTAATTTTAAGACTATATCACTTGGAAGCAGACCACACAGTAATCTCAGTACATGGGAAACAGATCATTCCTCTATATTGCAATAGCTGCCTCAGTTCTGACCCTCTGACGGTGCCTCAGTCCCTCAGAACTGACCCTCCGACAATGCGGCACTCACTCAGTAGTGACCCTCCGAGAGTGCAGCACTCCCTCCATACTGACTCTCCGACAATTCGGTGCTCCATCAGCACTCACCTTCCAAAAGAGCGTCCTTCTCTCAGAACTGACCCTCTGTCAATGCGCTGCTCCCTCAGAACTGAGCCTCCAGCAGTGTGGCACTCCTTCCATCCTTACCTTCCGACAGTGCGGCACTCCCTTATTAATGAACCTCCGACAGTGCGGCACACCACAAGTACTGACCCTCCTGCAGCACGTCGCTCATTCAATAATGACCCGCCAACAGTACGGCACGCCCTCTGTAATGACCCTCCAACAATGCGGCACAGCCTCAATACTGACCCTCTAAGTGCGGCACTCCCTAAATAATGACCATCCAGCAGTGCGGCACTCCCTCAGTGCACACCCTCCAACAGTGCGGCGTTCACTGAAAATGGACCACCGACATTGCGACAGTCCCTCGGTACTGACCGTCCGACAGTATTGCACTCCCTCATTAAAGACCCTATATCAGTGTGGTATTCCCTCAGTCACGACCATCCAACAGTGCGGCACTCCCTCAGTAATGAACCTCCAACCGTGCTGCCTCTCTGAGTAATGAACGTCCAACAGTGTGGCTCTGCCTCAGTACTGAGGCTCTGACAGCGCGGCGCTCCCTCAGTACTGAACCCCCGAAAAAGCAGCACACCCTCAGTACTGACCATCCAACAGCGCGGCACCACCCCAGTACTGAACATCCAACAGTGCGGCGCTCCCTCAGTAATGAGTCTCCAGCAGTGCGGCACTCCCTCAGTAATGTCCATCCGGCAATGCGGCGATCCTTTAGTAATGAACCTCCGACAGTGCGGCACACCCCATGTACTGACCCTCAAGCAGTGTGGCGTTCCTTTAATAATGACCCTCCAACAGAGCGGGACACCCTCAGTAATGACCCTCCGACAGTGCGGCGCTCTCTCAGTAATGATCCTTCAACAGTGAGGTACACCCCCAGTTCTTACCCTCGACAGTGCGACCCTTCCTCCGTATGGAACCTCCGGCAATGCAACACTGATATTAAGTCAATATTAGATTTACTAGAGATGGAAGAAGGTTAAGTAACAATTGGATTTTAATGCAAAATCTGTTTATTGCAATTGATTAATTATTCGACCAAAAATTTATAATATATTTTTAGTAATTAATTGATAATTAGATGTTTAATTTATTATTAATATTTAGGCTTTTCCATTCATTATTGAAAGTAATATTTAGGCCAACAATTCATAGTAATCTGTTGAAATTAATTAATAATCAAGTGTACTGTTTCACACTACATTTTGCAATTAATTAATATTTAGACCAATCATATGTAATATGCTGTTGAATTTTGTTAATAATTAGACGTATTAACTCATAATATATTGAATTAATTAATAATTTAAGGTAATTATTGAGAATATATTGTTGAAATTGATTAACAGCTATACCTAAGAATTTACCAATTCGGATCAGGATTAGGCCACTCGGCCCATCGATCCGCCTCCGCCATTCAATAAGATCATGGGTGATCTGATTGTAACATCAACCCCACATTCCAGCCTCCCGCCGATAACCTTTCACCCCCTTATTAATCCAGACTCTATCTCGCTTGGCCTTAAAAATATTCAAGGACTGTTCTTCCACCACCTTTTGATGACAAGAGGTCCAAAGGCCCACGAAGCTCTGAGAGAAAATGCTTCTCCTCATCCTTGAATGAATTGCCAATGCTGAGTTGTTTAAACTGCTTATTCTAATGACATATTAAACACAACCTTATCCGCAGCTACGGAATTTTGCTGCTGGTGTGAATGGGCTCTCACAAAATAGTGACCCCTTAAATATTGACCACAAAATTACAATCCTCCAATTATTAGAGGGAGTGCCGTATTCTCAGAGGGTCTGTACTGAGGGACTGCAGCACTGTCGGAAGGTCAATACTGAGGTAAAGTCGAACTGTTGTAGGGTGAGTACAGAGGAAGCACTGCATTGTCTGAGGGTCAGCACTGAAGGATTGCCACACTGTCAGAGGGTCAGCATTGCTGGAGTACAGCACTGTTGGAGGGGCTTGAATAAGGGGAGGCCGCACTGTCAGAGGATCAGTGCTGAGGGAGCAGCGAGCTGTCTGACGGTCAGTACTGAGGATTTGCCGAACTTTCAGAAAAGCATTACTTATGGAATGCAGCGCTGTTGAAGGGTCAGTAGTGAAGGCGTACAGCACTGTTGGAGGGTCAGTACTGCACTGTGCGAGGGCCAGGATTGAGGTAATACTATACAATTGGAAGGTAAGTACTGAGGGAGAGCCACACTGCCAAAGAGTCAGAAATGACTCCGCCGGAATCACTGGGTGGACTGTCGAGCAAACACTCGTGTCCTTCTTGAAACTGGCAGAATGAGCATTCAGAAAAAAAACTCTAGCAATGTCCACGTTAATGGACTGGACACTGTCCAGATTGTGGAAACGTGTCTCTCGCTGCCAGGTCCTGTTTTCTCAAGTCTCCAATGGGCAACGGTCCACGGAGAAACTTTGAAGCTCTCAGCGAAGTGTGGCAGCATCGATGTTAATGGCTGAGAGGAGGTCACTGCCCATTGGCAAAATTGGCGATAATATGTCCATCATTCCGCATCTCGCTTTGAGACTCAATGTCTTAATGATGAGGCAGAGCGGCCAAAGGGAAGGGAAGAAAAGGAAGCAAATCCTGCTCTCCGGATCCTACTACATGGTGGGACGTCCTGCCCCATGTGCCCGAAGCTCTGCGGCTCGAGAATCGGCCGGTTCATCCACATGAAGACCCACGGCAGGAAGTAGCGACCCTGAGGCATCATCCTCAAATAGACGGACAGGCGAAGGAGAGGACATTCTACTATCAGGTTCAGTGTTGTGAAGAAGCTAGGACACGGAACACCATTAAGACATTGACATAGGTGGTAACTTTGGTGTGAGTGGGGATGATGAAAGATTACTGGGACCAGGCAATTGGACAATGGGCGGATTTGGGAGTGAGATGTCGCACTGTTGGGGGGTCAGTGCTGAGGGAGTGAAACACTGCCAGAGGATGAATACAGAGGTAGTGTTGTACTGTTGGAGGGTCAATACTGAGGTACAGCTGAACGTAGGAGGCTCCTTACTGAAGGAGTGCAGCACTGTTAGAGGGTCAGAACTGATGATGCACTGCGCTGTCGGAGGTTCTGTCCTGAGGGAATGCCGATCTGTCGGTTTGTCAGCACTGAGGGAGCGCCAAACTGTTTGAGGGTCACTACTGAGGATGCGTCCCACTGTTGCATGATCTGTAGTGAGGGTGTGCTGCAGTATCGGAGGCCACTAGTGAGGGAGAGCGGCACGGTTGGGAGGTCAGTATTGACGGTGTACTGCACTGTCGAAGGGTCAGTAGGGAGGGAGTGCTGCAGTTTTGGAGTGTCAATATTGAACGAGTTCCGCACTGCCAGAGGGTCAGTACTGAGAGAATGCCCCACTATCAGAGGGTCAGCTCTGAGAGAGCACAGCACTGTCAGAGGGTCAGGACTGAGAGAATGCCCCACTATCAGAGGGTCAGCACTGAGAGAGCACAGCACTGTCAGAGGGTCAGTACTGAGGGATTGCCGCACTGTCAGAGGGTCAGTACTGAGGGATTGCCGCACTGTCAGAGGGTCAGTACTGAGGGAATGCCACACTGTCTGAGGGTCAGTACTGAGGGAATGCCACACTGTCTGAGGGTCAGTACTGAGAGAGCACAGCACTGTCAGAGGGTCAGTGCTGAGGGAATGCCACACTGTCTGAGGGTCAGTACTGAGGGAATGCCACACTGTCTGAGGGTCAGTACTGAGAGAGCACAGCACTGTCAGAGGGTCAGTGCTGAGGGAATGCCACACTGTCTGAGGGTCAGTACTGAGCGAGCACAGCACTGTCAGAGGGTCAGTACTGAGGGAATGCCACACTGTCTGAGGGTCAGTATAGAGGAAATGCCGCTCTTGCAGAGGGTCAGCTATGAGAGAGCACTGCACTGTCAGAGGGTAAGCACTGAGGGAAAGCCGCACTGTCTGCGGGTGAGTTCTGATGGAAAATCACATTGTCGGATGGTAAGTCATGAAGATGTGTTGCACTCTCGGAGGTTCAATACTGAAGGAGTGCATAATTGTCAGAGTATAAGCACTGAGGATGTCCACACTGTTGCAGTTATAGTTGTGAGGGACGGTCGCACTGTCAGAGGTTCAGGTTTGAGGGAGTGCCGCACTGTTGGAGGGCCATTACTGAGTACGTACCGCCCTGTAGGAGGGTGAGTACTGAGGGAGTGCCACTCTGTTCGAGGGACAGCACTGTTAGATTTCCGCACTGTCAGTCGATCAGTACTGAGCGAGTGCCACACTGTCAGAGGGTCAGCAATGAGGGCGGACTGCGCTGCCGTACTATGAGTACTGAGTGAGTGCAGCACTTTCGGAGAGGCAGTGCAGTGGGAGTGCCACATTATCAGAGGGTCAGTAGTTAGGGACTGCCGCTTTTTAGGCGTGTCAATACTGGGGGAGCGCTGCACTGTCGGCGGGCCAGCACTGAGGGGGTGCTGCACTAGCAGCAATTCTAAGATGCAATAATAATATTTTGCCAATGTTATTAGATCACTGAGTAATCTTCTCCTAAGGAACATAATCTTAATATTAGATTTGGGCCATTCAAGAGTTAATATCAGGAATCACACAATCACACACTAGCCAGTTGGAAGTTGTTGGGTGTGTCAATTGGGAATGTCAAGGCATATGTTGATGGGTATGTGTTACGTAAGGTTATTAAAGTTTCTGTGTACCAGCTGGTCGCTCTCGTAGTAATACAGAGCTGCGTTAGACCCCATGTATCCTTGAACATGGCTTAGGGGTTTTATTAACTTCTCCTGTTCTCATATTTAAAACAGTTTTAGACCCCTTTCTCCTGTTGTACATGTTCCTCAATTTGTGTTTTTTGAGATATCTTATCTTCACCGCTTTTATGAATAGTTGTTGTCAAACAGAGCAAGCTCACAAATACTTATCGGCTGACCTTTCCTTGTTCCTGATACATGGTGTACAGCATTCAAATCTGCTCAGCACAGAACCTGTCACCATCACACAACCTCAGTATTGACAATGGCCCCATGGTCTGGGTGGGGGGAATGAAATATACCCTGCACCCTCGAGTTAGCTCACTGAACCGGCCATTGAAGAACATTAGAAATAGGAGCAGGAGGAGATTAATCTCACCCTGTACATATAAAAAGGACTGTTTGTTCATTTAAAAATAGACGTGAGTAAATTTAGCAGTGAACAGGTTAATTACTGCAACCTGATTTAACCCTTCAAACTGACTTAGTTGCACAGAGACAGAAATATCAGGCAGAGTCTCACACACTGAATTAGCGAATAATACTGACGTTTATTGAACAGAATAAAAATTAAACAACAATGCACTTTCCAAATAATCAAAAACTTATCAATCAACTTGTTCAATGAACTCAAACTTCTCCAATAGTTAATAAGGGGAGACACAGTGGAAAGTATGTGTCTCAACAAAACCCTACTTTCAAATGCACGCCCAATATGTAAGAAGCAGCTGACAATCTTAACCGCGCCCCCGCCTCCCGCACTGACAGCTGTTCACCGAAAGATACAGAACCTTCCTGAGATCCAGACTGACAGGAATTCTCAACTGTCTGCACCCTGGGCCCAGTGCAACACTCCAACTGTTTTTATATTCATTCAGGGGATTAGGGCCTCGCAGGCTGGGAAAGCACTTATTGCCCATACCCGCCCTTGAGAAGGTGGTGCTGAGCCGAGCTGGCTAGTGTCCATGTTGTTTAGATACACCCACAGTGCTGTTATGGAGGGAGTTCAAGGATATTGATCCAGCGACAGTGAAGGAATGGCCGATATATATCCAAGTCAGGATGGTGAGTGGCTTGGAGGCGAACACCCAGGTGCTGCTGTTCCCATGTGTCTGCTGCCCTTGTCCTTCCAGATGGCAGGGGTAATGTGTTTGGAAATTGCTGTCGAAGCAGCGTTGGTGATTTGCTAAGTTTACCTTGTAGATAGTACACGCTCCTGATGCTGTGTGTCATTGGTGGAGGGATTGAAATTTTTTTGATGTGGTGCCAATCAAGCGAGGCTGCTTTGTCCTTGATGTTGTCGAGTGTCTTGAGTGTTGTGGGAGATGCACTGATACACGCAAGTGGAGAGCAATCCATCACACCCTGACTTGTACTTTGTAGATGGTGGGCAGACACTGGCGCGGTCAGGGGGTGAGTTACTTGCAGCAGGATTTCCTGATTCGGATCAGCTCTTGTCGGCACTGTATTTATTTGGCTAGTCCAGTTCAGTTTCTGATATTCAAGCCTTTGAATGTCAAGGGGCGATGGTTAGCGTTTCGTGATGGAGAATGTAAATGCCTGGCACTTGTATGGCGCGACTATGACTTGCCACTTGTCCGCCAAAGGCTGCGTATTGTCCAGGCCTCGCTTCGACTGGACATGGGCTGCTTCAGTGTCTGAGGAGTCCCGAACGATGCTGGACATTGTGCAATCTTCACCGACATCCCCGCTTCTGATCTGATGATTGAAGGAAGGTTATTGATGCAGCCGCTGAAGATGGTTGGCCCAAGGACTCTAGCCAGAGGTATTCCGGCGGCGATATCATCTCCACCTGGGAGCCACACTGACAGGAATTCTCCACTGACTGACCCCCCGGGCCCAGTGCCACACTCTCCATTTCCACCCTGAGAGGAATCTCCCCACTGTCCCCGAGGGACAGAAGTGATTTTCCTTCGCTTGGTGTCCACATCGAGGCGTTTCTGTATTTCACACCCTAGAGATTTGTCACACCATCTTCGGCCATGTCGTTCCAAATGGCTGATTGGTCACTCATGCAACCAGGGCTAACGTCATTGGTTCCAGCTCATTGCTCACGTTGACTTCAAATGCATAGAAATTCTTCCTAAAGTCTTTTTTTCATAGTTGATGCATTGTTCCTAAGTGGCCAGATCGAAAAAGAATAGTACGGACCCGTGCTCTTATTTCCCATTTTTTAATGGTGTTCCATTTTAAGCATACCAGACCGGTTCAGATCAGTATTCTTATTTATCAGTTTTTACTGTTTTTATTTTCAGTGCACGTGCCCACATCCCCCCACAACCTCATCCAGTTCTGGAGTCTCCATCCCGGATGTAATCTCTCTGCATCTACCAACAGATCTACATCAGAAACTGAGAAGCTTCAATGGAATTTGTCTTTTTGTTTGAACATCAGAGCCCCAATTTGCTCCAGATCTCTGATGAATGTACAAAACTCTCATCCTGGGTACCGATCGAGTGAACATTTGCCACGCCTTATCTAAGTCAAACATATCCTACCTCAGGTCAGAGGAATTAAACCGTTTTCCTTCAGCTGAGATCACCAAAAAAATAGGAGCGCGAGTCGTCCATTCGGGCCCAAGATCCTTCACCACCTTTCGATACAATGGTGCCTGTTAACATTGTGTCCGGACCTCCACTTTCACTGACTTAAATCTTGTAAAATTGCAGTAAGACTTCCACTTCTTGTGAAGTACAAACACATCATTTATCTTCCCACTCTACCCGTGAGCTAACCTGTACTGTGTCCTGTACACGGATTCCAAATTCCCTCCGAGCATCAACATTAAAAATGGCCTCAACATTTATTAACTATTCTGTTCTTCTATTCTTCTTGTGAAAGAGGATAACCTCACATTTCTACATTACACTCGACCTGCCACCGTATTACTCGATCACTCAACCTGCCGCTATATCTTTCCAGATATTTGTGTGCTCCACACAGTTTTACAGTGATGCAAGTAAGCAGGGTAGAGATATTTCCACCAGCAGTGACTCCGCCGGATTCATTGGGTGGACTGTCCTTCTGGAAGCTGGCTGCACGAGCATTCAGGCAAAGTTTTCTCAAAATAGACGTCAATCGACAGGGCGCTGTTTCCGGATGGTGGACACGTGTCTCTTGCCGCTAGTTCCTGCTTTCTCAACTCCCCAGTAGCCAACATTCCAAGGGAACACTCTGAAACTCTCCCTGAAGTGAGACAGCATGGACGTTTATGACTGGGAGGAGCTCGCTGCCAATCGGACAAAATGGCGACAAGGTGTCCATCATTCTGCATCACGCTTTGAGTCTCCATATCTTCATGTTGAGGCGGAGCGGCTGCAGGGAAGGGAACGAAATGAAGCAAAAACTGCTCTCCGGATCCCACTACCTGGTGGGATGTAATATGCCATGTACCCGAAGCTCTGCGGTTGGAGATTCGGCCTGCTCATCCACATGAAGACCCACGGAAGGCCGTAGCCACCCCGAGGAGACATCAGCATAGAATCGAGGGACAGCCGAATCTGATGACAATTTACTATCCAGCTTATAAAGAATAACAGACGCCCGAGAGTGAGTTATAGACTGGAATCTAATCAAAGGGTTTGTGGTGGTTTATATATAGGATAACAGTTATAACGAAACTGAGTTCTTGGCTGGAATCTAATGGAGGAGTTCAGGGTGGTTTATATATAGGATAACAGATGCCAGGGAGTGAGTTACAGACTGGAATCTAATCGAGTGGCTCAGGGGGCTTATATATATAGAATGACAGATTTCCAGGAGTCAAGCACAGAATGGAATCTAATCGAGGGGTTATTGGTTGTTTATACATAGAATAACTGATAACTGAGAGTGAGTTACAGACTGGAATCTAATTAAAGGGTTTGTGGTGGTTTATATATAGGATAACAGATAAACCAGAAGTGAGTTATAGGCTGGAATCTAACAGAGGAGTTCAGGGTGGTTTATATATAGGATAACAGATATCAGGGAGTGAGTTACAGGCTGGGATATAATTAAGGGGTTCGGGGCGGTTTATATGAAGAATAAAAGATACCTGGATGTGAGTTACAGACTGGATACTAATCGAGGGGTTCGGGGGTTTATATATAGAATAAAAGATAGCCAGAAGTGAGTTACAGACTGAAATCTAGTCGAGGGATTCGGGGGTTTATATATAGAATCGCAGATACCAGGCAATGAGTTACAGACTGAAGTCTAATCGAGGGGTTCGGGGGTTTATATACGATCATAGATACCCGAGATTGAGCTGAAGACTGGAATCTAATCGAGGGGTTCGGTGTGGTTTAATATATATATATAATATATATATAATAACAGATGCCTAGGTGAAAGTTACAGACTGGAATCTAATTGAGGAGTTTGGTGTGTTTTATATATGCAATAACAGTTACCTCTGAGTGAGTTATAGACTGAAATCTAATGGAGGGTTTCGGAGTGGTTTATATACAGATAACCAAATACTCTAGAGTCAGTTACAGGCTTGAATTTAATTGAGGTGTTCAGAGTGGTTTACATGTAAATCATATGTATATAAAATATATAGAATAACAGAAGCCCGGGAATGCGTTACAGGCTGGAATCTAATCGAGGTGTTTGGGGTGGTTTACATATAGAAAAACAGATACCCGGGAGTGAGGTCGAGTTTACTGGAATCTAATCGAGCGCTTCGTGGTGGTTTATATATAGAATAACAGATACCCGGGAGTGAGTTGCAGACTGGAATCTAATCGAAGGGCTCGTAGTGGTTTATATATGAAGCATATGTATATAATATATATAGAATAACAGAGGCCCGGGAATGAGTTACAGTCTGGAATCTAATCGAGCGGTTTTTGGTGGATTATATATAGGATATTAGATACCCGGAATTGAGTTGCAGACTGTAATTTAATCAATGGGTTTGTTATGGTTTATATTTAGCATAACAAATACCCAGGAGTGAGTTACAGACAGGAATCTAATCAAAGGGTTTGCGATGTTTCATATATAGGATAACAGACTCCCGGGTGTGAGTTACAGACTGGAATCTAATCGGGGTTTCAGGGTGGTTTATTTATAGAATAACAGATACCCGAGAGTAACTTACAGACTGGAATCTAATCGAGGGTTTCGGGGAGGATTATATATAGAATAACAGAAAACCGGGAGTAAGTTACAGACTGGAATCTAATCGAGCTGTTCTGGATCGTTTATTTACTGAATAAGAGATACTGGGTGTGAGTTACAGTTGTCTTTTCCCTTCTGAATCTTTTCCCCTCTGTCTCTTTCCCCAATCTGTCTCTTTCACCATCTCTCTTTCCCCCTCTCCCTTTCTTCCTCTCTCATTCCCCCCACCTCGCTTTTCGCCCCTCTCTGCTTTCACCCGTCTCTTTGTCCCCCCTCTCTCTTCCCCCCTCTCTTTTTGCCCCCTCTCTTTTTCCCCTCTGCCTCTTTCGCCCACTGTCTCTTCCCCCGCCCCTCTCGTGCAACCACTGACTCTTTCCCCGCTGTCTCTAACTCCTGTGCCTTACCCCTGTCTCTTTCCCCCCAGTCTATTTACCCCCTCTGTCTCTCTCCCCCTTCATCTTTCGCCCCCTGTCTCACCCCGCCCCCCGCAAATTACTTCCCCGCTCATGTTTCTTCCCCCGCAAGCTTCTTTCCCCGCAAATTATTAACCCCGCAAATTATTTCCCGCGCAAATTATTCCCTCCCACAGATTATTCCCCCCGCAAATTATGCCCCGGGTAGATTTCCCCCTACAATGTTTTCCTCCTGCAAAATTCCCACCCCTGCAAATTATTCCCCGGGAAGATTTACCCCTGCAAAGATTTCCCCCTGCAAACTTCCCACCCCTGCAAATTATTCTCCGGGTAGATTTCTCCCAGCAAAGTTTTCCCCCTGCAAACTTCCCAGCCCAGGCAAATTATTGCCCCCCACAAATGTCCCCCCTGCAAATTATTCCTCCCAAAATTTCATACCCCGCCTCGCTAATTATTCCCCCCACAAAGTTTACACCCCCTGCAAACTTTTCCCCACGCACATCTTACACTCAGAAATTTTCCCTCGGCAAAATTCCCCTCCCCCCGCCAAAAAATCTTCCTCCCCGCAATTTATTCAGCCCTGCAAATTAGTCACCTCCAAAATCACCCCCCAGGAAAAAAAATTTTCAGCGCCAAATTTTCCCGCCTCAAGAAATTTGCCCTCCTGAAAATTACGTCTGCAATCCTCCCTGCAAATTGCTTCCCACATTTATGCACCTGAAAATTTTGCCTCCCGCAAAATTTGCACCACCCACAAATTTTCCTCTCCGCCTATCTCCCTTCCACATCTCTTTCCCTTACCCTGCCTCCCCTGTCTGACTAACTCCACTCTTCTCTCACTGTATGTATCTTCCCCCCGCATGTCTATCTCCCCTCTGTGTTTTCCCTCTCCTCTCTGTCTAGCTGCCCCCGCTCTGTGTCTGAATTCCACCCCCATTTCTCTAAACCCCTCACTCTACTTCCCCCTCTGTATAATTTCCCCCTCCCTCTCTTTACCTGCCTTCTCTCTCAATCCGATGTCCCTGTAATTACACTCTCTGTCTAATTCTCCCACTCTACGCTGTCTGATTCCTCCCTTTCTAATATCCCCCTTTCTGTCTAATTACTCCCTCAAATTCCCCCCTCTATCTTTCTACCTCCCCCTCTATCTCTCTAATCCCCCCTCTATCTCTCTAATGCCCCCTCTGTCTCCAATTATCCCGTATCTCCAATTACACACTCTCTGTCTAATTCTCTCTTTCTCTTATTTCCTCACTCTGTCTAATCCTCTCTCAATAATCCCCCCTTTCACTTATGCTCACTTTCCCTGTAATTATCCCATCTCTAATCCCCCACTCACTCTAGTCGCCCCATCCGGCTCTAAACCTCTTTCTAATTTCGCCCACAGTTCTAATTTACCCTCTACTCTAATTCCCCTTGCCTAATTTTCCCCGACTCACTCCAATTCCCCTACCTCCCTCTATTTTTATTTTCTCTCCAATTGCTGCTCTCTCTCTCTAATTACCCCCTCTCTGTAATTACCCCCTGTCTTTTTCCCCCTGTCTAATTCTCCAACTCTCTTTCTCTATTTTCAGCTTTTTCTAATTTCCCCCTCTCTCTAATTCTCCCCATATCTAATTGCCCCTCTTTCTCTAATTACCCCCATGTCTAATTCGCCCCCACTCTTTATCTAATTTCCCCTTTTCCTAATTTCCCCACTCTCTCCCTATTTCTCCCTCTAAGTCTAATTCACCCTCTCTAATTCCCCCTCTGTCTAATTACCTCCCAATCTCTCGAATAACCCCCATGTACCTAATTCCCCCACTCTGTCTCATTTCCTCCCACTTTCGTCAATTCCGCCCCATGTATCTAATTCCTCGTCTCTGTCTAATTTCCTCCCACTCTCTCAAATTACCCCCCCATGTGCCTAATTCCCCCTCTGTCTAATTGTCCTTCTCCTGAGCAGCCCCCCTGTATTTTAATGGTTTATGTACCCCGAACCCCAGAAATTACCCCCGTGGAAATTTTCACCCCCCGCAAATATTCTTCCCCATGCAAATTGCACCCCCTGCAAATCACCACCCCACAAAATTTTCCCTCCCACATATTTCCACCACCCCGCAAATTTCCCCCCAAATGCAACATTCCACCCCCGTAATTCCCCCCCCCCACAAATTTCCACCACTACAAGTTCCCCCGTGTAACTTTAGCTCACCTCGCAAATTTTCTCCCCCGCAAATCACCCACCTGCAAATTTACCCCTCCCGCAAACCTCCCCCACCCACAAATTCCACCCTCGCAAATTTCCCCAACATGCAAAACCCCCCCACGAAAAATTTCCACTCCCGCAAATTTCACCCCGCAAATTCGCCCGCAAAATTTCCCCCAATGCAATTTCCGCCCCCGAAATTTTTCCAAGCCCACAAATTTTCCACCCTGAAATTTATCCCCCCTCGCAATTTCTCCCCTCATATTTCCCCCCTCAAAATTTCCTCCCGCAAATCTCCACCCGCCAAGATTTCCCCCCCTCAAAATCACACCCCCAAGAATATCCCCCCTGGAAATTTTTTGCCGTGCAAATTCACACCCTCAAAGAATTTCACCTTCTACAAATTATCGCTCACGAGCTTTACCCCCACATATTAACCCCCCAAAGTTTCCGCTGCAATCCCCAACCGAAAATTGTCCCCCAAAATAACCCCCCTGCAAATTTTGCCTCCTGCATAATTCCCCCCTCCACAAATTTTCCTCTCTCTCTGTCTATCTCCCTCCCACCTCTCGTTGCTTGACCCTGCCTCCCGTCTATGACTAACACGCCACCTCTCTCCCTAACTACCCCAACTCATTCCTTGTCTAATTGCCCCCTCTCTCTCCTGACCTTCCCTCTCTGTTCATCTCCCTCCTCAGTCTACCTCTGCCCTCTCTGCCCCATCCGCCTCCTCTCTCTGTCTATTTGCTCCCCTCTCTGTCTGACTCCCACGCCCTCTCGATAACCCCCTCTAACTCACCCTTTCTAATTAACTCATCTCTGCCTAACTCTCTCCTCTCTGTCTTATCCTCCCTCCCGCCCCTCTAATTCCACCTCTCCATCTAATTACTCCCCTCTCTATGCCTAACTCACCTCTCTGTCCAATTCCCCCCCTTCATTACAACTCCCCCCTTTCTCTCTCTTCCTGTCTATGTCATTATCCACACCAGTCCATCTCCCCTTTCTCTTCCCCCTCCTCTCTTTCTAATTACCATCTCTCTGTCTGACTCCTACCCCCATCTGTCTAAACCCCTTCCTACCTTTCCACCTCTAATTCCCCCTTTCTGTCTAATTTCCCCTGTCTAATTACTCCCTAAAATTCCCCCCCTCTCTCTAACTACCCCCCCTAACTCTCTCTCTCTCTAATTCCCCCTCCCTCTCTCTCTCCAATTCAGACAGAGAGAGAGTAAATTATGGGCAGAGATAGAGTGAGAGATGGGCAGAAAGAGAGAGCGAGAAATGGACAGACAGAGAGAGCAAGAGATGTTGAGTGAGAGAGAGCGAGAGATGTAGAGAGAGAGGGAGAGAGATGCAGAGACAGAGCGCGAGAGATGTGGAGAGAGAGAATGCAGCTGTGACGTAGAACAAAAGAATGATCTACATAGAGAGAGAGATGTGTAGAGAGAGAAAGATGCAGAGAGGCTGAGAGACAACGTCAGATATAGAGTAAAGTAGAGGACAAGGAGGGGGGAGATTGGAAAGAACAGAGTGACAAAGTTTCAGAGAGTGATGCAGAGAGAGTTGTAGGAAGAGATGAAAAGAGAAAATTTTCACAATTCTGAGAGGCCGACATACAAAGGACGCGGAGAGATGGGGATTGAAAGAAAGATGTGCGGAAGCATTTAGGAACATGGAGGGAGGAGCAGAGATACAGCGAAAGGAAGAGGTGGAAGGATTGAACTCGATGGGATTAGATTGGGCTCTCTGCAGCACCATGTCTCAACCTGGATACCCCTGAGTAAAACCCCCATTCCCCAACACCCCTTCCCCCCACCCGCCCCGCCCCACGCCGACACTGAACCCAATCGTCGGTGTGAAAATTCCACACGTCCTTTCTCCGGGTGTAAGAATGAGTGACAAAGACACGGATACATTTTTATTATTGTTATTCTCTCCGGTTACTGCTCTTGTCCGAGGATTCCTCGCGGCTAATCGATTCTCTCTCTGCATCGTCTGAGCTGCAGTTTGCAAATCCATTCTCCTTGGGGGAGAGGGAGAGAGAGAAAAATGGAAATTGATTAAAATAAAGCAAAGATTATTGAAACATATAAAACACAGCAAGATCCCAGGGCTCTTCTCACTCACTTACATCCACATTCTCGGAGGGGCGGTGGAGTGGGGTTAGAGGCATCATTTTAAAAAAAACATCCCCTGTTATTCAACAGAGAAATGGGAACAGATTTGAAATGAGATGAAGGTGTAAATGTTTCGTGATCACCCCTCTCCCTCTGTGTTTAACCTGCCAGATCCAGCTGCTTTACTGCCTGATTGTACACAACACACAAACATTGATCATTCCCCTCTCAACGTCCCTCTCCCATTCACTGTCCCCACCCCCTCTACCTGCTCATTCCAAGCCTGTTGCTGTTTGCACACTAAATATTCACATTGCATTTTCCACTTCTAACACTGTCACCTCTCCCTCTCCCTTTCTCGCTCTGTTTCTCTCCCCCTCCCTCTGTACCTATCTGACCAACCCCATCCCTGCTCATCTTTCCCTCTCTCTCTCTCTCTCCAGTTTGATAACCTGTCGCTATCGCTGTTCTTTTTACCTTCCTCAGGATCGAACTAGATTGAAAGTCACTCTGAAAAGCTTCTGTCTGACCATTTTAAATAACGATGCACTGTGTTTTTTTTTTATATTTATCGATGATTTACTGAGAGAAATGGCGGGGGGTTGTATATGTGAACAATCCTCAATCACCCCATCAGTAAACTGAACTCGGGGAGGGTAACCAGGGTTGCAGTGCAGGACAGGCTGCAGGCCAGGCAAGCACTGCAAGTTCCCACAAGCAAGGTGATGTTAGCCAGGTATCCTTCCCCCCTCCTCAACCCCAGAAAAGGCTAATCTACCTCCTTTAAAGTGGGGTCGAGTGGGATGGGAGTGGGTTGGAACTGATTGTTTTGCCAAACCATCTGCAGAAGCCTTACGATGATCAGAGGTTCTGTGCGTGTATATTTTTTCTGTGCATACATACGCTGCTCATGGAGCATCTGCACACAGTATTTCACAGTTCATGATGAATTAATGTGATGATATGAGGACACTCAATAGTTGTGGGTTTGTGTATTGTCCCCACAGGAAGGCACTGAGTTGCTGGGTCATATCCAGGGACAGCTCATTCCGAACCGGAGTCAGACAGGATGGCAGCTGGGGAAAGGGCAGTTCCGCTTCAGCGGCAAATATTTAACAAACCGAAAGCGTCCTAAAATTAGAAATATTTAACCACCTGTGTAACTCATCTCCTGATTCAGCAAAGCAAAAATATTTTTGCCACACAAATGACAGGCAATGCCCTGGTGATCAGAGCTGGTTGGATTAATCTAGCTGCGGCCAAAGGAGGGATTGATTAATAATTCTTCAGAGTAACTTCACCGGATTTTGGACACGACACTTTTATTTAAGAATGTCAGGTAATGACCATCTCCAACAAGAGAGAATCCAACCATCGCCCTCTTGACGTTCAATGGCATTACCATCACTGAATACCACACTATCAGCATCCTGTGGGTTACCATTGAGCAGAAACTGGACTGGAATAGCCATATAAATACTGTGACTACAAGAGCCGGTCAGAGGCTGGGAATCCTGCGCTGAGTAACTCAGCTCCTGACTTCCCAAAGCCTGTCCACCATCTTCCAGGCAGGATCCTGATGGGATAATCCCCATTTCCCTGGATAACTGCAGCTCCAATAACACTCAAGAAGCTTGAAACCAACCAGGACAAAGCACCAAAATTGTTCGGCACCCCACTCACAAATATTCACTCCCTCCACCACCGATGCACAGTGGCAGCAGTGCGTACCATCTACAAGATGCACTGCAGCTACTCAGCAAGGCTCCTTCTTCAGCACCCCTCAAACCCGCGGCTACTACCATCGAGAAGGGGAAGGGCAGCAGGAACATGGTAACCTGTAGGTTCCCCTCCAAGCCACTCACCGTCCTGACTTGGAAGTATGTCGGCCGTTCCTTCACTGTCGCAGGGTCAAAATCCTGGAACTCCCTCCCTAACAGGACGGTGGGTGTAGCTACACCACAGGGACTGCAGTGGTTCAAGAAAGCGCCTCACCACCGCCTTCTCAAGGGAAACCAGTGAATGGCAAATAACGCTGCCCTAGCCAGTGAGCCCATCGCACACCATTCAACAAAAGACATCGATAATCCAGGGTGGGAGGGATTAAGAAAGATAGCATGGGAGGAAAATGTAGAAAGAGAGCGAAGAAATAGGAAACGCACGTAATGAAACAGAGTAAGTGAACGTGACCGAACAAGACAAATTAATGGAGAAGCACGTAGGGAAAGAGGGAGAAATCAAGGGTGGAGAACGGCAGAGGGAGAGACAGAAAGAGAGAGTGAGAAAGAGAGAGGGAATAAGAAGGAAGGAGGAAGCAATAGAGGTTGAAAGCGGGGGTGAGACAGAGTCAGATGGAGAGAAAGAGAGAGAGGGCAGAGGGACGTGACAGGAAATGCAAAGAAAATGTAAGGGAGACTGTTCAATCACACCTTTCAGAGCCGCAGGATATCCCAGAGTTTCCTCAGAGAGTGAAATAACGTTAACATTTCCCACTGTTGTGAAGAGGAGAGCATGAAAGTCAATTTGTGTACAGCAAGTTCCCACAAGCATCAGTGGCATAATGGCTGGAGAACCTGGTTTGTTGATAGTGGGTCGATGGATAAAAATTGGGACATTCAGACTTTAATTTCTGTATATCCGGCTCTGGTACATTCTGTGGATCCATTGCTTTCTGACTCATGTGAATGAAACTGGCTGCGTCGATCACCGCCTCTTGTCCGTGTCTCATTTCTCACTCGGATCGCTTTGTCATAATATTGACAGGGAGGCGAGGTCAGAAAATGGCAGGGTCACATTGACATCTTACAACTCCAATGTTGCCATGCATGTAGAATATGGCAGGGTCTCATTGGCATCTTGTAGCTCCTGAATTGTTGTGCTATCAGAATCAGAACTTCAGAGCCAATGCCAAAGGTTCGCCACCCATATTCCTGGGTTTGTCAAACCCCACTTACAGGAGGGTGGTACCAGGCTTGAGAGCATAGAGGCATACAATAGGCATGGGCTTGCACTGGGAGTGCTCATTATTGACTCCATGCTCTATGGTGTCAGAAGGCATGAGGGCAAACAGGGGAATGAGAAACTCCTGCTGATTTCCACCTACCACTCTCCGAATCTGATCAATTCTAAACAGCACATGGAAGAAGCACTGAGCATATCAAGGACACAGAATGTTCTCTGCTTTGCGAACTGCATGTCTATCACCAAGAGTGGCTCAGGGTGACCGTTATAGACCCAGGTTGCCGAGCCCTGAAAGGCAGAATAGGCCTGAGGCAGGTGAACCAACAAGAGGGGAAATTCTATTTGGCCTCATGATCACCAATCTACTTGCTGCAGATGCATCTGTCTCTGACGGTGATGCTAGGAATGACCACCGCACAGTCCTTCTGACAACCGACCTCTGTCTTCACACTGAGGACACAGTCCATTGTGTTGTGTGACACGCATTGCTTTCAATGGGATAGATTCACAACAGGTCACACGGCTCAAATCTCAACATCCATGAGGGGCCGTGGGCCATCAGCAGCAGCAGAATTTAATTCAGAAATAATCTGCAGACCATGGCCCGGCATACTCTTCATCCTACCATGACCATTACCTTTCAAACAAGGGAACAGTAATGGTTCTCGGCCAATGGAATGAGAACTTCTGATTTTTCTACAACAATCTAGCCTTAAATTGAGCCCGTTCCTTACAACTATCGACCTCAGTCTACCCTTCTAGCCAATTGGCATTCAGTTTTGCCATCTGTTGAATGATAATGCTGGACTCTCCAGTGCCCCGAAGAAAAATGTTTCCAAATTACAAACTCAGCTTCAGAGGGCAGGAGACGATGTAAAGACCAGCAGCCGGCACAGCTGAGGATCCAACCCTGTGGGCCGTCACCCCATTCAGGCATTGCTCTATTTTGTCAGGCTTAAGTTACCAATGGCTCTTCATAACAACTGAGAAATTTAAGATCTTAATTCCTACGCACTTTCAGAATGTGGTTAAGTTGACCTATAGTTGGTAACTCTTTCAATGACAATGTGCTGTAACGTAACTTTAAGGAGAAAAGGCAGCACAGATGGAACGGAGGTTATAATTGGTAATACAATTATGTCCTTGGGCTGCGGAGAGTCTAGCGTTATCATTCACCAGAAGCCAAAACTGAATGCTGATTGGCTAGAATGGTGGACTGAGGGCAACAATTGTAAGGAACGTGCACATGTTAAGGCTAAATTGCTGTAGGAAAGACAGATGCTCTCGCCCCATTGGTCGAGAATGGTCAAATTGGAGTACCAGCTAAGGTTGGTATGTTGTAGCGAAGCACTCTTACCATTGGTTGAGAATCGCAAAGATTTGCAAAGGGCAGGTAAAAGATTCTGCCTTTCCATTGAAGATAACATATAGCCTAAAGAATTTTATAAATAATACGCATAAAAGACGTAGAATTAGAAACAAAATGGAATTGGAGTAAATAATGGGACTTTAGCTTGGCAAATCCCCAGGGTCATTTCGTTTCAATCCCAGCAATTGAAGGAAACTGCTGAGATATTGCGCATGTCTGGTCTGTAATATCCTGCAGTTCCGTTCATCTGAGAATTATTCCTTGAGGCTGGGTAATTCTAAAAACCACTTTGTTGTTTAAGAATGGGATGAGAGAGAGAGATAGAGATAGAGAGAGAGAGAGAGAGAGATGGAGACGAAGCAATTGCCGACAAGTTACCCTAAGGTGAGTTGTCAGGCGTGGAAGGAATGCAGGATATGTTTATCAGAAATGATAGCTGGGCTACAAAGGAAATTAGACTGGTGAGATTACACAAATAATGCTTGTACTCGCTGGAATTTGGAACATTCCAGAGTGGTTGGGTTGAAGGATTCAAGTTGTTAAGGGGAACAGATAAGATTATACAGAGAAACTATGTTCACTGATGGAGGAGACACAGGCTTTGGACAGGGTCTAAAAGGTCTTGTCAGACTGTTCAGTACAACATTTAGAGAACACCGCAATACACAAGGAGCGATACACATCGGTAACT
Organism: Cetorhinus maximus; assembly: GCF_964194155.1. Lineage (NCBI taxonomy): Eukaryota > Metazoa > Chordata > Chondrichthyes > Lamniformes > Cetorhinidae > Cetorhinus > Cetorhinus maximus. The sequence continues at coordinate 36,861 of NW_027597962.1, forward strand.
CCCTCAGCAACAGATACGAGATCAAGTCTTAATATTTATCTGTAAAATTGATAAGTTCCTGTGGCCCAAGGGTATTAAGCTCCCCGGGCAATGATGCCTACAGGGATTCAGATCACACATTTCCCATAACCTTGTGGAATGCCAGCATGTGCATTTTGCACACAGGCGGCCGGGAGGCAGATGAGACTCTGTGCTGGGGCGAATCGTTCCTGCCAGATCCTGGCGCCCATGTTCTAGGCTGTCAGATGGCACGGCTACTGGTATCCGGTCAGTTCCGTGATTGAGGCAAATGTTTAACAGGCTTATAAGTAGCCCGAGACCAGCACTACGTGTTGCAAGGATGGCCAGAATGGTGTCCGAAATTGGTGCAGGGTGAACTCCCAACAAGTATTCCGCCCCCTTCCATATCCTTCGCCTATCCGTTCTTTGAATGTGTGCCGCAATTGCGAGGCCAACATGTATTGGCCATCCCTAACTGCCCATGAGAAATTGCTGGCGATCTGTTTCCCTTTACTGCTGCAGCCTATGTGTTGCCTGAACACCCACAGTGCAGGCGGAGAGTGAGATTTGCTGCGGGACATGAGGTTACAGGTTGCCTTTGAGCGCAGTCCTGCCTCTGCGGCAGGTGGCCCACAGTGCCTCACAGATGCCCGCTTTTGCGATGCCGGACACAGTTGGGACTGGCACACAAAACGATGGAGGGTGCCCTCAGAGTGAAGACTGTACTTTGCCGCTACAAAGACTTTGTGCCGGTCCCTCCTGCCGATACCCACCATGGACAAATTCATCTGCTCAAGGGTAGATTAGTGAGGACAGGGGCCAAGCAAGTTTTCCCCCTCTTGTTGCTTCTCTCACCGCCTGGTACTGCAAGAAGGAAGTGAAACAAAATGGAAGGTTTTGATCGGTGCAGGCTTGGAGGGCCGAAGGACCTATTCCTGTGCTGTACTTTTCTTTGTTCTTCTTCTTTGGTTTCGCTGCTGCCTGGTTACGGGGGCTTAGAAAGGCAGGTCCTCTCTCAGAAACTCACGCAAAAGCTAGAAACAGCAGGTTTGATTTGGATGCTGTTGGAGTTCAGCACGTTTTGACGATAGTTGCCAGGCAGGAACAGTCTAGAGGGGGGCAGATTGCCAGGCCCAAGCTAAAGAAGGCCCCATGTAATCCAAGGGAGTGGTACAGTTGCAAGTCCCAAGCAGGCTTTCGAGCTAACGGACGGACAGGGACCTTCCTTTCCTTCCAGACTGTCTGAAATATCCTTCAACACTCAGCCAAGTCAGCTAGCAGTGTTTCTGCAGAGTCACTGTTACTTCTAGCTATTGAAGACCCCTCACACCCAGAGCACAGCCGGTGCCATCTTTGCAATCCGAGCTGAGGTTACACTTGGACAAACGTGACCCCAATTGAAACCCAACTTGATAGAAACTAACGTTTGTTTCTTTGTTTAGATACGTGGAGGAGGCTACCGAAGATTCACTGAAGTCAACTGAGGAACTTTTGACTAGAGAACAAAACATTTATTAAAGAAGAAAAGTTGAATCATGTTACAATATTTCTTCATCCACAACTATACCTTCACAGAACTACACAGGTTTGTAAGGATATCAGAAGTTACAAAAGCTATCTTACACTCCAATGCTCACAGTAAGTACAAAGTCCAATAGGCACCGTGCAATCAGATACACAACACTCTGAAATAGCGTGACAGCTGCCACCTCAACCAGGTGCAATGGATAGTTCCTCAACTCCGCCCAGTCCCTTGTCACAGCATGAGCCAACTAGTCTCACTGAACCCCATCTTTCACGCGATGGCTCGCAATCTCCATTCCACACCTTGGAATCCTCTCCTAAAACAATACTTTCACCCAGACGCTTTAAAACGTCAGAATGTCCCAATATTCCGTCAATATTCAAGTGACTTCATTGATTTAACTTCGGGGAGAAATTTAGCCCTTGTCAAGCTACCCTTGAGGAATACTAATTGGATAACCTGTTTGTGATTTTAGTGGAGGGAAACATTTTTCCCAGGGCCAATCTTCATCCAGTTCTGGGCGCAGACTATTTTCCAGGCTGGGACATCTGGTGGTCAGTAGCAAGAGTGGAAATTGCAGTCGCACAATCCAAAACTTCTAACTCCTACTTAGACACAAGGGTGGTGCTGGAGGACTGAAGAATTACAAATGTAACACGCGTGTTCAAAGCAGAGTACGGACATAATGCTAGCAACTACTGGTCAGTAAGATTTACTTCTAAAGTGGTGAATCTTCTAGAAAACGTAGCGTTCACGTGAATAATTGTGAGGTTATTGAGGGAAGCCAGAATTCATATATTAAAGGAAAATCGTGTTTAACTAACTTGCAGGAGTTTTTTCTTTTAGGAAGATGTAACAAGAAGGTTGATCAGGGCAATAAGGTAAAAGCAAAACTCTGGAGATGCTGGGAACCCGAATCAAAAACAGAAAAAGCTGGAAAATACTCGGCAAACCTGACAACATCTGTGGAGAGAGAAACAGAGTTGACGTTCCGATCCTTGTGGCTCTGAAGCTGTTAAGAAGATTCATACGGACTCGAAATGTTAACTTTGTTTCTCTCTTCACAGATGTTCACAGATCTGCTGAGTTATTTCCAGCATATGCTGTTGTTGTGTTGGTGAGGGAAACGCTGTTCGTGTGTTGTACATTGATTACAAAAAGACACTTGATACAATGCTGAACAACAGCACTGTGAGAAAAGGTATTGTTCATGGACTATGAGGGCAACTGTGAACAAGGATACAACATAGGCTGATTTGGGGGAAACAATAATTTTTCTCTTCATCAGGCAGGGAGAATGTTTGATTTAGTGCAAAATTGCAAGACCTACTGGTTGCAGCCTTTTTCTAATAAACAGATTAATGACATGCATCTCGGTGCACAGGATACAATTTTGTAATTGCACAGGTCACGAAATTTGGAAGCATTTTGAACTGTGAGAATGATTATGCAGAACCTCAAAACGACATAGTTAATTCCGTGGAATGGGCAGAGAGGTGACAGTAATTTTCAATGCGCAGAAATGTGAAGCGACTCATTTTGTAGGAAGAACATGCAGAGCCGATATAAATAATAAAGGTAGAACTCTCAAGAGGATGCAGGAGCAGAGGGACCCGGACGTGTACGTGATTGAGTAATTGAAGAGGACAGAACAGGTTGAGAGATGGTTAATGCAACCTGTTGTGTCCAGGGCTTCATTAATATGGGCAAATAGTACAAGAGAAAAGAGCTTAGTTTGAGCTTATACAAGAAATTAGTTCGGCCTTAGCTGCAGCATTGGGTCCAGTTCTTTGTCACTGGTATCATAGTTAGGGTTCGAGTCCCAGCACGGCAGAGATGGTTGCATTTGTAGCCAATAAAATGTGGGATAAAAATTGGTCTAATGAGGGCCATGAAAATATTGTCAGTTGTTACATTTAAAAAAAAGACTTGTTGAACTAATTTCCTTGAGAGAAGGAAAGTTGCTGGTGTAAAATGCATGTCACTCCAGACCCGCAGTAACCTGGCTGCCTTTACAAGGCCCATCTGGAATCACCTTCTCAATGGCAACTAGCATGGGAAATAATTGATTTAACAAAAAATATACAGGCCTAAAGTTCTCCTGAATGCTCCTTAAGAATTCTATTCCTTCCCTTCTTTTCACACTAAAACTCCTCCCGTTAAGATTGGGGTAGTTAAAATCCCCTGCTATTATATCTGCATTCCCTGGCGTTTGTCAGAGATTTTCCTATACATTGGCCATTCTATCTCCCCCTGGCTATATTCGGGTAGATGTTACACTCCCAGTAGTGCGGCTGTTATAGATATATAGTTCTATTTCTGAACTCAATCGATGTGGCGTTAGATGTTAATCTTTCTATCCCTCCTCACAGCTGCAATTGCTTCTAGAACCAAAATTACAACGCCGTTCCTTTTTTTCCCCTCTCCATTAAATCTGAAGCCCCATTTGCGAGGATTGTTGAGCTCCCACCAGTCCTGTCCCTCTTTAAGCTATATTTCTGTAATAACTATGATACAATACTGCCACGTTTGTATCTGTGAACTCAGTTCGTCCTCTTCATTTGCTCTACTCCTTATATGAAATTTTATGTCCCTGGAGACTGACAAAATCGCGTTGATGTTTTGAATATTTGGTTTTCCCTGCCATCCATCCTCACTCACTGATTTTCTGCCTTCCATTACCATTTCTGGCTTTTCCCCCATCTGAATCTACCCTCAGGCTCTCAACCTGCCGCAAAACTAGTTTAAACTCTTCCCAGCAGCACTAGTAAACATCCTGAATGTACCCCATTGTCCCGCTACATCAGTTAAATCATTCCTACCAGTGGCGCAGGACATTACCAGGGATGTTAATGGAGGAGTCCGGGAAATTGGATGTAAGGTGTGATTATGTGAGTATGAGTATTTTGGAACTACAATGTGTCAATGTGGCTCTGCCATTTTCTGACCTGCCCTCCCAGTCAATATGGTGACACACCAACCGAATGAGAAATGAGACACTGACAAGAGACAGTTATGAATGCAGCAAGGTTTATTCAAAAAAACTCAGAAAGCAGTGGGGCAGGGGCCAGAATCCGTGCGGTCTCCACAATCAAACGAAGCCTCAATTAAAGTTAGATTCGACGACATTGGGGATAAGGTTACATATATCCACCATGTTGTAGATCATTTAACGATGCAGCAGTAATGGTCGGGTCCACACAATATAAGTTACGACTGAGTCTGGCCTGGCGGGCAAGGGGCGTTTCGACATCTTCCACAAAAGCGCTTGCATCCCATGATGAAGGATGAAAGGTTCATAAGGATATTGCATTAGCCTATTATTCTGGGTGGGGCATAGAATATCTGCATATTAACAAGCCGCGTATGTCAGCATTTCACTCACGCAATGGTGATCAGGAGCATATATTGCATAGAAGTACTTTTCTCACTACGGTAAAACCAGCTTCACCTTAAATAAATCAACGGTTCTTATCCCAACCCCCACTCTATGTGATCCCACGCTCCACATTCTCATCACTCTCTGGGTAAAGATTATTTTTCTGAACACTCTATTGGATTTATCAGTGACAAACTTATACTGATGAACCCTCGATTTGGGCAGCCAATAACAATTGGAAACATCTTGCGACACCCAAACAATCAAAACCTTCTATGGAATGTACAACAACAGCAACTTATATTTAAATAGCGCCATTATCATACTTAAAGCTTCCCCAAGTGCCTCACAGCAGTCTGTTCAATCCATTGTCGCCATCGGCCGACAGGGGGACATACTGGGACGGATGACAAGGTATTCCCACGAAGTCATGGAGCGAAGTCCGGAGGTAAGGAATGTCTGGTAGAGGATTTCAGTAACAGATGAACTGAGGCCGGTAGGCACGCGGTTTGTTACGAAGGTTGAATAGTTTGGTCATATGGGTGACATAGATTATGTGGCATGAATCACATCTTGCAATCAAATATGGCACGAAGTTAGTGAAAGGGTTCACTTTGGATATTCGCCTAGGGCGATTTTGGTGTGGGGGCTGAAACCATCCCGATATTTAATTGGAGCAAATATTTCCACATCCGGTATTGGATGGTCTATAAGCAATCTGGTTATTGAGAGGCAGTGGAGGAGTTGACAGGTGTTAGTGGTGAGGTAGGGCTTTGCGCTGTACTTGTGAATAATAATAACACTACGTTTTCGCCTAATGGCTCCGAGGGGCTCCACTCATTGAGGTGGGGGAAGTAACGAAATTGAAGGACAGGGAAAAGCGGGAGATATGGGATAATTCAAAATAATGCAGTTAAATATTTTTTTGCAATTATACAGCAGAGAGTTTGTTGGGTCTTTTTCTTGAAAAGATGTTCAGTGTACAGAAACAAAGTGGGTAGAGGGAGGTATGGTGAAGATCAACAAAGATCCAACTCTATGTTGGAGGAGTCCCGAGGTGCAGAATATCTCCGCCTGTTCCTATCAATAGTACATGGGTTGTATCCTGAGAGACATGCTAACCTGTCAATTACGGAGGGTCATATAAGTAACCAAAAGTAAACGGTTGTATCAGCACCAAAACACCAAATGCCAAGAGCAGAATTTTCAGCATTTTCTGCCGTGTTCCTCCGAGTCACAATGAGATGATTGGAAGATGGAAGCTCTTTATATGGGCTCAGAAAGCTTCGTGTCGTTAATTATAACACAAACACACAAACTGGGAATTGGCTACCTCTTGGATATATTACCAGGGCCCGGGAACGGTGACAAAGAGTGACTGTAATCAACGATTTAACCAGTTGCCAAAGCTGGTTTTTGAGTGATATCCATGAATAAGGCCGAATAATGATTAACCTTGGGACGTATTAGATAAACTAAAAATGTGTAAAATGATATACTTGTCATCTTCCAAATTAGTTCATTTTCCAATTATCTTTATTGTGTTTTTACTGGTTCCCTAACCTCCCACTCTCTGAGACAGCCCACAGCGTCTGTGGGCAGAATACTTGTCTGGGACATTTATTTCTCCGTCTGACATAACTGAAGAAGACGGCCTGGTCATTACCTCCTCAGTGGGAGCTTTCTGTACACCGATTGGCTATCACAATTTCTACATTACATCATTGATGACACTTTAACATTTGCTGGGGAAATCTTTGGGAATTTCTGACGCTCCGATTGATGGTATAGAAATGCAATAATTTTCCTACTTCTCTTGGCACCTCTCCATCTACCTGCGTCCTAATACTCTGCTCCCTGCCTCTCTAAGATTATGTTAAGTGTATCTTTCCTTATCTCGCTCTGCTCCTCTAACTCATCATTTGCTTCTCCTTCATCCATCCCCTAGGCCATCTTCCTCTCATGCTGTCTCTCCATTAAATATTTCTAAATCTAAGCCGTTGGTGAATGGTTAAATATTTCCCTCTGATACGGAACTGTCCCTGTCACCAGTCGCCATCCTGTCTGACACTCGTTAGCTAATAGAAAGGAATGAGCTGTATCTTAATATGAAGCAGCAGCTCACTGTCTGCCTGTGGAGACAGCACACAGTCTCTTGGCTAGTGAGAGTTCAAATCCCATGACCATAATTTATTATAAAACTTTGCATTATTGTGGGTTTGATGTTGCCTGGGACGATGTATTCAGATGCAGCTTTTAATATTGTTTCAGAAGCTATATGTCTTCCCTTATCCAGAGCCAGATGCCTCGATTTCGTAAGGTGCATACTCGTTTTCCAATCCCTCCTCAGCCGGGCCCCTCTTTGTCTCCCATTTCCTCCACACCACAATTATCCGAAATCTCTGTGCCAATCCAGGCCTAGCCCTGTGATCATCTCCCGATGTCCATCGCTCAGCCATTGGTTGCTGTGCCTTCAGCTGCCTGCGGAACCCTAAAACCTCGAATTCCCTCTCCACCTCTCCTCTCCTCCAAAACTACGCCCCTTAAACACCCCAAAGCATTGGGCAAATGTTTTCATCAACTGCCATTCTGACTTTTCACAGTGTTCCTGTGAAGCACTTTTGGACTCTACACTAGGCTATCAACGACATATAAATATACGTTTTTGTTGTTAAGTCTAAGGAAGGTTCTGATATGATCCATCTTGGAAATGTGTTTCTGTTGTTTGTCTAGGCGGCCAAACCTAATGGCCATCAATGCAACAGATTCACTGATGAATCCAGAAAGCAACTTAGTCAAGAGGAACGATGTCTTACGGCAGCTGTACATGGGACTCTCTGAGAACACACCTGGAATATTGTTGCACAGTTTATTCCCCCGCAGCTAAGAAAGGATATATATTGTCACAGAGGGAATTGCAGCGAAGGTTCACCGGAATGATGACTGGGGTGGCAGGATTGTCGTTTGAGCTGAGAATGGGTGGACTCGGCCTGTATTCAGTGGAGATTAGAAGAATGAGGTGTGATCTGGTTGAAGGGTATACAATTCTGAGAGATTTGGGCGGATTGGTGCGGGGGTGTGAGGGGGCACGGGGTGGATTTCCCCCTCCCCCTGGAATGGGGCGTCTGGAACCTCCGGCCCCAATCTGAGGATACGGGGTCGGGACATTCAGGAATGAGATGATGGGGAAATTCTTTCACTCAGATGGTTCTGAACCTGTGATAATCTCGACAACAGGATGCTGTGGGGGGCAGTCACTGAATATAGCTAAGTAGGAAATAGATAGATTTATACACACTAATGGCGTCCATGGGGATGGGGAGAGATAGAGGTAGTAAGACGTTGCAATATAGGATCTGCCATGATCATTTTGAATGGAGAAGCAGAGGCTGAAAGGGCCGAATGGTCCACTCCTGCTGCTGTTATTTTCAAGTTTTTACATTTAGTGCGAAAATTAATTGAAAATTTGAAACTCGTCACCACAGGAAACAGATGCTTTGAAGAGTGTAGATTTATTCAAGGGGAAGCCAGATAAACACCTGATGGAGGAAAATAACAACAGCACCGTTCGAATCTCCCTCGGGTGAGAGTAACATTGACAGACTCGGCCTGTTTAGTCCCTGCTCTTCTCCCTACATTCCAGCACCCAGAATTATAGACTAATGGAATATTTCTTGCTGGGTTTCAGATAACACGATCCGATGTAGCAGCTATGGTAAGACCTGACAAACCGATTCCGCAGACTTGACGAGGCCCAGATCCGTCTCTGTGCTTTGTGGGCTAATAGTGTTACAAAGATAAATGACCTACAATAGGAGTGAAACATCAGACATCGCCTGAGGCTCCAACCGAGTCTCAACTTAATCGGGGATGTGTAGGAAGATGTAGAAGATGTAGAAGAATCCGATGGCCTCGAAACGTTGACCATGTCTTTCTCCCCACAGAGGCTGTCAGGCCCGCTGAGGTTTTCCAGCAGTTTTTGTTTTTGTGAAAAATGTCCCGATTGTCTCAGCCAGCGGACATCTTTGACATTTGGGCTTCACACTTGGGAGAGAGCCTCTTAGTTGTGTGGAACAAGCCATGCAAGATTCGGGCTACATATAAAGCTGAAATCGAATAGTTTATCTTACCTTTAAGCCCAGTGTATTCTAAAGAGGTTATGGAGCGGCGTGCAAAATCCAGGCCCAAATTTGCAGTCAGGACTTTATTTGCAGAACGATGCGTCTTCAGGCGGCAATGATTTGAGGCGTTGCTGAGAGAAATTGGGGTTTCTTGGCGAAACTTGGCTTTTAATTGGCCGAGCGAAGAGACTGAATGCGAGTTTGCTTTTTATTCGATTTGATTTGTTTTGACCTCAATGAAGTGTTCACATACCATATGGAATGTACACATTCAGGAATGGCGCGAAAGAAGGGGAAGTGCGATTGAATGAGTAGCTCTTGATTTAAGTTTTTATTTTTGCTCCCTATTGCACTTAATGGAAATTTGCCTTCAAATGTTCTTTCTTTTCTGAGTCTGCCAGTTTGAAGATCAATGAAACTTATTGCATTCATTTCAGTTGTCGCTCTCGCCATCACATACTTGATGCTTCAACAGCATCGGGTACAGGGGGCCTTTAGCTGTGATGCTCCTTGGAACTTGTTGCCGTCAGCTCGCCCATGATCCACAATTGTGGGCGGGCTGTGAAGTATGTCGTCCTGATCGGTTATCACAATATCTGGTATGACTTGTGCCGATGTCGTTTCTGAGGCACGCGGTTTTATTAAAGTGCCCTGGATACAGATGGTGATGCAAGGAACAAAGGACAAAGAACAAAGAACAAGGAAAAGTACAGGACAGGAACAGGCCTTTCGGCCCTCCAAGCCTGCGCCGCTCATGTTGCCCGTCAACTAAAACATTTTGCACTTCCGGGGTCCCTATCGCTCTATCCCATCCTATTCATGTATTTGTCAAGCTGCCTCTTAAAAACCACTATCGTACCAGCTTCCACCACCTCCTCTGGCAGCGAATTCCAGACACTCAGACCGGGAGACAGCATAGAGAGGCATGGGGGCCCGGATCTAACTGGGAGACAGGATAGAGAGGCATGGGGGCCCTATCTGACCGGGAGACAGGGCAGTGAGGCATGGGGGCCCTATCTGACGGGGATACAGGGCAGTGAGGCATGGGCCCTATCTGATGGGGAGAAAGGGCAGTGAGGCATAGGGGCCCGGATCTGACCGCGAGACAGGGCAGTGAGGCATGGGGGCCATGAACTGACCGGGAGATAGGATAGTGAGGCATGGGGGCCCGGACGTGACCGGGAGAGAGGATAGTGAGGCATGGGGGCCCGGATGTGACCGAGAGACAGGATAGAGAGGCATGCAGGCCCGGATCTGTCCGGGAGACAGGATAGTGAGACATGAGGGCCCGGATCTGTCCGGGAAACAGGATAGTGAGGCATGGGAGCCCGGATGTGACCGGGAGACAGGATAGTGAGGCATGCGGGCCCGGAACTGACCCGGAGACAGTATAGTGAGTCATGGGTCCCGGATCTAACTAGGAGAAAGGATAGTGAGGCATGGGGGCCCGGATCTAACTGGGAGACAGGATAGTGAGGCATGGGGACCCGGATCTAACTGGGAGACAGGATAGTGAGGCATGGGTCCCGGATCTAACTGGGATACAGGATATTGAGGTATGGGTCCCGGATCTAACAGGGAGACAGGATAGTGAGGCACGGGTCCAGGATCTAGCTGGGAGACAGGATAGAGAGGCATGGGGGCCCGGATCTAACCAGGAGACAGGCTAGGGAGGCAGGGGGCCCCTGATCTGTCCGGGAGACCGGATAGTGAGGCATGGGGGGCCGGATCTGTCCGGGAGACAGGATAGAGAGGCATGGGGGCCCGGATCTGTCCGGGAAACAGGATAGGGAGGCATGGGGGCCCGGGTGTGACCGGGACACAGGATAGTGAGGCATGGGGGGCCCGGATCTGATCGGGAGACAGGATAGAGAGGCATGGGCGCCCGGATCTGTCCGGGAGAGAGGATAGTGAGGCATGGGGGGCCGGATGTGACCGGGAGACAGGATAGAGAGGCATGGGGGCCCGGATCTGATCGGGAGACAGGATAGAGAGGCATGGGAGACCGGATCTGACCGGGAGACAGGCTAGAGAGGCATGGGGGCCCGGATCTGATCGGGAGACAGGATAGAGAGGCATGGGGGGCCGTATCTGACCGGGAGACAGGAGAGAGAGGCATGGGGGGCCGGATGTGACCGGGAGACAGCATAGAGAGGCATGGGGGCCCGGATTTGTCCGGGAGACAGGATAGTGAGGCATGGGGGGCCGGATGTGACCGGGAGACAGCATAGAGAGGCATGGGGGCCCGGATCTGATCGGGTGACAGGATAGAGAGGCATGGGGGGTCGGATCTGACCGGGAGACAGGCTAGAGACGCATGGGGGCCCGGATGTGACCGGGAGACAGGATAGAGAGCCATGGGGGGCCCGGATCTGATCGTGAGACAGGATAGAGAGGCATGGGGGGCCGGAGCTGACCGGGAGAGAGGAGAGAGAGGCATGGGGGCCCAGATGTGATCGGGAGACAGGATAGAGAGGCATGAGGGCCCAAATCTGAACCAGGCTCCAGGATGGAGAGGCATTAATGATCGGATATGACCCGGGTCCAGGATAGCGACGCATTGGTGCGGTATCTGACACTGGGACAAGCATAGAGAGGCATGTGGGGGCCGCATCTGACACCGGGACATGGATACAGAAAAAATGGTGCCGGATCTCACCCTCGGGCAAGGATAAAGAGGCATGTGGGGCCGTATCTACCGCCGGGACAAGGATAAAGGTGCACGTGGGGCCGGATCTGAACCTCAGTCGAGGACAGAGGGGCATTGATGATCGTTTCTGATCCGAGTCAAGAATAGAGAGGCATGGAAATCCGGGTATTACCCTCTTTATAGACCATGGAGGGTGGACAGGGCTGGTCCTGACCACGGGAAACAGGACAGAGGGAGTGGTGTTGGAAGTTGGGAAATGGGCTGTGGGGTTGGCGGACGTCGTGGGGTTGGGTGTGGGGGATGTGGGTCTGCAAAGCCCTGCAGGGCTTGAACAGCAACCTAAGGGGTCCACTGGATAATAAAATCGAAACGCAGCCCAATCTTCCATTGGTGACGGGATTAACAAAATGCCTGTTTCAAAACTGCAGCTTCTCTGCAGGGACAAAGTGAATCTGAGATCAGTGCTGCTTTCTGTTAACTGGGGGCTAGGGGTGAATCTCGAATGGGGACGGCCTGTGAGCCGTGAGTTAGAGGGGGAGGCCGAACTCGGAGACAGAGGGAAAACTGCTTTGGAGAAGGAAGAAAGATTCCAGTGTTAAGTGGGTGGCATTCCTACATGTTGGAGCTTGTGAGAAAACGGTTACCGTCTCTTCAGAGGATACCAATCTCTGTGTAATAATCACTATACTTTTTAATAACATTAAACACCTGTCTGTCACTCAGTCACAGACTCTGCAGTGACTGACCCGTGTGTAAATCACACAGTCCTGGACCAGCCCTGGTGGAGCACGGATTGTACTGACACCGGTGCACGGGTCCGAAATGTGATGACAAACTGAACCACGGATGGTACAGATTCAAAAGGTAACAAAAGGAGCCAATTTAAGGTGAACTAGGGGCTTTGGGTTGGGAACCACCTGTATAAATAATAAAAACATCAGAGGAGGAACATAAAGTGAGAGTGGCCTGGTCCGTCAGGCAGAACAATGATAGAAGGAAAGGATACAGGGAATGGGGAAGAGCCAGAGAGAGAGTTACAGGGAAAATACAGTCAGATCCTAATGGAGTGGAATATAGAACGGGAAAAAATGGAGACAACATTGGATAGAGCGGGATATATATACAGGAAAGAGAGTAAAGGGGGATAACGCTAGATGTAGGGCGATTCAGAAAATAGACAGAGTGTAAAGGGAGATAAACCTGGACAGAGGGGGTTATAAGACAGGAACAGAGTCTGAAAGGGGATATCACTGGATAGAGAGGATGTGTAAGTGTGCTGTGGATGTAAAGGGAAGTTAGGGGTGACGAAGAACTGGGCCAGGGTTACGCGAAGTGATTGTTCACTTCCGATTTCTGAACCTGGAGATGAAGTTGCGTTTGGTGGTGACATCAGACTGGAGGTTGTGTAAATGGCGGCGGATGATCCGTTGAAGGTGGACAATGCTGGGATGGAAGGAGGACGGAAAAGGGTGCGCTGAGGTTGAATGTGGGATGGAGGGGGAGATGTGAGGGCTGTAGTGGGGGCAATAGGATGGACGTGATCAATGTCCCTGTCTAAGCAGTGAGAGGGTGGGGAGTCAGGGTGCTGGGAGTCAGCTGAAGGAGCAGGAAGTTATGTCAGAAATAATGCCGTGGGCGGTTGCAGTCCAGGAGCTGACACACATAATCATAGTGGAAAGATGCCCTTCAGCATATCAAGTCTGCACTGACATATGAGGAAAATCTGACCTACATACCTAATCCCATTTACCAGCACTTGGCCCACAACCTTGAATGTTATGATTTGCCAAGTGCTCATCCAGGCATTTTTTCAAATAGGAGAGGCAGCCCAGCTCCACCACCCTCCCAGACATTGCAGTCCAGATCGTCACAATCCTTTGTGTAAAAATTTTTTCCTCACATTTCCCCTAAACCTCCCGCCTCTCACCTTGTCCTTGTGTCCCCTCGTGACTGACCCTTCAACTAAGGGCAACAGCTGCTCCCTATCTACTGTTTCCATGCCCCTCATAATCTTGTACACATCGATCAGGTCGCCCCGCTGTCTTCTCTGCTCCATTGAAAACAACCCAAGTCTATCCAACCCATCTTCATAACTTAAATTTTTCATCGCAGGAAACATCTTGGTGAATTCCCTCTGCTCCCCAACAATTTTAATCAAATCCTTCCTATAATCTGGCGTCCAGAACTGCACACACTACTCCAGCTGTGGCCTCACCATGACACCTCCAACATGATCTCCCTACTTTTGCAATATATGCCTCGATTACTAAAGGGATGTGTCCCATGTGCCTTTTTCACCACCTCACTAACATGCCTCTCCTACTTCAGAGATCTATGGACACACACGGCAAGGTCCCATTTTACGTTAGAACTTCTTAGTGTCATGTCAAGTTACTTCTTAAAGTGTATTACCTCTCACTTATGACGCTTAAATTTTATCTGCCATATATCTGCCCACTTGACCATCCCGTCTATATCTTCCTGTAGCCCAAGACACTAATCCTCACTGTTAATCACCCGGCAAATCTTTGTGTTATCCGCAAACTTAATATTCCCAATACCACCACACCACCCCGCCCAACCCACACACATCCCCCACCCCACATAGTCATCTATGTATTTTATATAAATAACGAATAATAGTGAATCCAGCACAGATTCCTTTGGGACGCCACCGGAAATTGGCTTCCAGTAACTAAATCATCCTTCTTTCATCACGTTGTTTTTCCTCCAACTAAGCCAAATTTGAATCCACCTTATCATATAACCATGCATATCATGTGCATTTGCCTTCATTATAAATTTCCCATGTGGGACCTTGTCAAAGACTTTGCTGTAATGCATATAAGATATATCAACAGCACTATCGTCATCTAACCACCTGGTCACCTTCTCAAAAAATTCAATCAAATTCGTCAGTCATTACCATCCTCTGACAAAGCCATGCTGACTATCCCTTGTCAAACCTTGCCTCTCCAATTGAAGATAGATTGTCTCCTTCAGAATTTTCTGCAATAATTTCAACACCACTGACTTTAGGCTCACTGACCTGTAGTCCCCTGGCTTATCTCTACAACGATTCTTACATACCGGAAACCCACTGGGTGTTCTCCAGTATAGTAGCACCTCTTCCATATCCAGAGCGGAATAAAAAAATTGGTTCAGAGCCCATGTGATCTCCTCCCTTGCCTCCCTCAGCAGTCTGCGACACAGATCATCTGGACCTGGAGATTTATCCAATTCCAAGCCTGCCAAAACCTCCAATAACTTGTCACTCCCTCTCTGAATTTGCTCAAGAACCTCGCAGTCTCTCTCTCCGAGTTCCATACCTTCCTCCTCATTCTCTGTGATTGTCGTTTCACTTCTGGTGGATGGAAGATTCCGGAGACTGTTGTCAAAGTGAGACACTGCTCCACACATGGCACAGGCTGGTTAAGTGGTAATTTCAGAATTTCTAATATTAGATTTACATTCACTGTCCAGCATTGTTCACATCTGTTACGTCCTTAAATATTGATATACCTCATTTCAGGTCCACATCCCACCGTGGGACAGAAGCAAGTAACCAGGACAGTTTGTGTGAACTGGGGTAGAAATCACTGCAACTGGGTCCATGAGATCAAAGTTAGAAACTGCAGCAGCTACTTCGTTTATGAGTTGGATTCGTTATTCGGTTGCTCTGCTTATTGTACAGGTAAAATGTCATTTCTAAATGATTCAGAAGTTTTGTTCAGGAAGCCCCATGTCACCAATACAACTAAGAAATTGACAAAGCCTCTATCCTTTGCGTAAGGTACACGAGGAATAATAGATCTGACACACAATGAACGTTCCACCAGAACTATGGTGATTTGCACCAGTCACTGTTGTCTGTGTCTACCAGACACTCCACTCCAATTAGGACCATGCGGTAGAGGAAGGCTCTGAATGTGGAGCTGGGCAACAGCCGCTCCCTCAGTGGGACAGACTGCTAATGAAGAGTAGTGTTGGTGGTCTAGGATCTGATGAAGTTGTCTCTGTCATTCACCACCACGAAAAAGGCGGCACGTTTCGGCACAATCCATACGTTACTCTTTCTTCATTGCAGATCCAAATACAGCCCAAACTCAGGAAAAGCCGGAACAGTCGAGTGCAAAGCCGGCTGACCGTTCATCATCGGCTCCAGCAGCTTATATAACCTCAGGTATCCATCAGTGGGCAACGATTCAAAACAAGCTCTTCACCTATTGAGAGCTCAGTCCAGCAGAAGCATCCACTTCCCACTGAGGGACAGCGGCTGAGAAACTGAGGGTGTAGGGTGGAGTGACTGAGGGGAGAGGGTTGCAGTTAGTGAGGGCAGTGGGATGTATTGACTGAGGTGAGTGGGATGCATTGACTGAGGGGAGTGGGATGTAGCGAATGACGTGTGTGGGATGTAGTAACCGAGGGGAGTCGGATGTAGTGACCGAGGGGAGTGGGATGTAGTGACGGAGCACAGTGAGATGTAGTGGCCGAGGGGAGTGGGATGCGGTGACTTAGGGGAGGTGGCTGCAGTGACTGAGGTGAGTAGGATGCGGTAACTGAAGTCTGTGTGATTTCGTGAGTGAGGAGATTGGAATTCAGTAGCCAACCAGTGTGTTTATTAATGACTGGATTGATTGGCATGTCGTTTAGTGTAGTGTTCAGTGATTGGCGGCAGTTGGGTTCCTGTTTCAGATGGTGGGATGTCTTCATTTACAGCAGTCTGCAGTGATATAAATAATATGTATTGGTTAAATACAAGTTCAATACACACTGCCATGTGTAATGTTCACAGCTGATTTTACCTATATGTATATTTTTTTTCAAATATAACACAAGTTCCAACGCACCTTATGTTCTGGCGTTCGCAGAATGCACACAGTCCATTTAAACCTTTGGCACACTGTGGTCAGACATCTTACATTCTAAAAGCAAGAGACATATATCAGTTCACCAGATGTTATGTGTCCCTCATCAGCTGCTCCCCGACGCTTTTCACACCGGGAGCCAAGCAGTCTCACCACACTCTGTCTTTGACACGAGGGTTACCAATCTCCACTCACCAATGCCTCGCATTGGAACCTTCTCCCAAACTGACAGTTTCTCTCAGATGCCATCTGCAAGGCGCCACCTCCAGGGTTTCCAACTCTCCAACGGATGTTCTTCTTCCCTGAAGTGCCAAGTGCATCTAAATTATCCTGCATGGACTATTCTCTCACCGACTCAGCGGACAACAATACCAATGCTTCATATGTACTAGCAAAGAGTTACCGATCGTCAACGGTGTTTTCAGACCTTCTTGCCTCTTGGAAGCCGTTCTCTCTTTAAATCTGGTTTCAACAGAGTTTCTCTCTTTAATACTGAAGCCTGGAGCCTTTACCTCTATCCCGCCCCATCAACTTCATTAACGGAACCTTTTCCAGGTCCCTGCCGTTCCTTTGACTAGAAGATCTGCTGGCGAGTGTCTACTGCTCCACAACCCTGGATTGTGCGGCCGTTTCTTTAGCTTGCGGCTCGTTATCAGCCCACCTTGCTCCGGTCTCTATGGAAGGTACTTTCAACCAGTTTTACACTGGGACTAGCTATCCACCGCATTTAGGTGGTTTCTGTTTGGCAAATATCTTCCAAGCCAGCTGAACTCCAACAGTTTCCAAAAAAACGTCTGCCTTTCTTCCTCTGTGTGCGCCTATGGGAGGGACCTGCCTGTCTGCGTCCTTATTCCTAGGCAACAGCACCATTTTGTCTACACTTGTGTTTGCTCAGCTTATCAAGTCGTAAACCCTCATTAGGCATGCAAGCACCTTTTCAAAAGGGAATCTGGAACTAATTTTGACCTTTCTTAACGCACGGATCAGTCAAAACAAATCAAGCTTAAATTGCGAAGCCTAAACTCATTCTTTACAATTAAAAATACCATTATAAATTACTTAAACTATCTCTATTTCCAAACATGTGAAACGTTCACTGAAGCTTCGTGACAAAAAACGGTGAAATTTCTAGATGACCCCACTCTTTGATCCCTCATATCCCTCTTCATTTACTATGGATTCAAAACCTGCCCCAACTCATGAACCCGAAGAAAGATCGACCAGTGAATCCATTGATATGTTGCCCTCTCATTCAGCGAAGTGTTCAAGCTCAGGAGTCTGCACGGTGTGGTTGATTCTAACTGATTCTTGACTTAATTTGATACAAGGAGGATTGGGCCAAAGAGGGTCATTCCACATCTAACAAAGGGGATGTGAAATAGAGCCTGAGGACAGTGCTATGCAACGTTTCATTAAACTGTAGTGTGGTGACTAAGCGGGGTTGGGTGTAGTTACTGACAGGAGTGGGTTGGAGAGACTGAGTGCAGTGGGGTGTAGTCACTGAGGGGATTGGGGTGTA
Organism: Cetorhinus maximus; assembly: GCF_964194155.1. Classification (NCBI taxonomy): domain Eukaryota; kingdom Metazoa; phylum Chordata; class Chondrichthyes; order Lamniformes; family Cetorhinidae; genus Cetorhinus; species Cetorhinus maximus. The sequence continues at coordinate 54,923 of NW_027597962.1, forward strand.
GCGAATGGTCTGAGTGGGATTCAGTGACTGAGGGGAGTGGGGTGTAGTGGCTGAAGGGAGTTCGATACAGTGAGTGAGGTTTCTGGCAATCATTGAGTGAGTGGAGTGGAATGTGCTAACTGAGGGGGTGGGATGCAGTGACTGAGGGCAGTGGGAGGCAGGGAGTGAGGGGAGTAGGATGCTGTGACTGAGGGGAGTAGAATGCAGTGACTGATGGGAGTAGAATGCAGTGTCTGAGGGGAGTAGAATGCAGTGTCTGAGCGGAGTGGGATATTGTGAGTGAGGGGAGCGGGATGCATTGACTGAAGTGATTGGGATGTTAATTCTGTGATATTTCGCACTGAGCGAATTTGTGAAGTTGAATGAATTGATTGAAGCTGTAGCCTTTAGTTACTCAATTCACAGTTTACAGCGACAGATGGAAATTCATTTGATGGTTAATGTTGTTAGAAGTCGAGCAATGTCATGTTCTGCAGACACTTGTGCCTAACAAGGTTGAGCTTCTAAAGGAGATCCCCATTTTCCATCATTTCCCTCTACTTTGATTCGAGATGCTGGGGCATCGACACCTCAGCAACCAGAGGAACCATCGACAAGAGAATCCACTGAGAAACCATCTTCTATCTCTGCCGTGTCTCCATACTCAGGTATCTGCTCTGTGAGGTTTATTCTAAAATGATTCATCAAGCAACGTGACTACAAAATTACACAGCCCCAGGGATTTACCCTGTACCTTCCTGGTCGTGCTGGGGGGAAATATCCTGTTCCAGTTGTAGAATGCGATGATGCCGGGAATTGGTTAACGGTGACTGAGGGCAGTGGGATGCAGTAACTGAGGTGAGTGGGATTCAGTGACTGAGGGGAGTGGGGTGTATGACTGATGGCAGTGGGACGTAATGACTGAGAGGAGTGGGATGCAGTGACTGAGGGGAGTGGAATTCAGTGACTGAGGGGAGTGAGATGCAGTGATTGATGCGAGTGGGATGTCGTGACTGAGGTGAGTGGGATGTCGTGACTGAGTGGAGTGCGGTGCAGTAACTTAAGTGAGTGGAATGCAGGGACTGAGCTGAGCGGGATGTAGTGACTGATGGGAGTGCAATGCATGGACTGAGTGGATTGGGGTGCAGAGGCTGAGCAGTGTGAGATTGAAGGACTGAAGGTTGTGTGAATTAGTGAGTGAGGGGAATTTAATTCAGTAGCTAATGTTGGTGTTTATTAATGGCTAGAGAGTTTGGGGTGCCGTGTACGGGGAAGTGGGATAAAGCGATTTTCAACAGTTAGCTGTCCTGTTTGAGAGCCTGGGATTTCTTCAGTTACAGCACAGACTGCAGTGATAGAAATGAAGTGTATTTGATCAATACAAGTGAAATGCTGACTGCTGAGTGTTAGGATCCCAGCTGTGGTTACCCGTGGAAAATCATGCTGAAACCCGCCTTATAGAAGGTAACGTTCAATGTGTTTATTTTTATTAGATACGTGGTGAGTAGCTACTGAACGGAGTCGCATGACGCTGCTGCTGATGTTTTATCAAAAGTATAAAATATGTATTAAACAGGAAATTATATTACCATCCTATTTCACCCACAAGTGTAACTTTTACAGATATATTTTTAAGGATAACACAAGTAACAAAGGTGTCTCATACTTTAATGTTCACAATAAGCACATAGTACATGTAAACCTATGGCACCCTGTGGTCAGACATACCACAGCCTGAAACCAAATGAAACATAAACATGTGCTATGGATCTCTCATCAAGTCCTCCCAGACACTTGTCACTCCAGAAGCCAACTATTCTCACTACACTCTGTATTTCACAGGAGGAATTCCAATCTCCAATGCATCACCTTGGAATCTTCTCCCAAACTGATGCTTTCTCTCAGATGTCGTCGGCAAGGCGCCACTTCCATGATTTTGAACTCTCCTTGTGATGCTCCTCTTCCTTTGGTCGCCACATGCCCCCCGCTGCCTTCCACGCACTCTCTCTCTCTCTCTCGCCGATTCAGCTGACAACAATACCATTGCTTCACATGACCTGGCAAAAAGTTAATGTCTTTCAATGGTATTTGTGGAATTCTAGCTGACCTCGCTTTAACTCTGCTTTCTGCGCCGTTTGTTTCTTTAAAACTGAAGCTTTGAGGCTCTCTATGAACTTCAATAAAAGGACCTTTTCCTGGTTCCTGACTTTCCTTTGACTAACAGATCTGCTTGAGAATTTCTACTGCTCCACTCCCTTGGATTTTGCAGTGTTTCATTAGCCTGGGAATTACTTTCTTCCCCCTTTGCCACAGTCTCTGTGGCAGCTACTTTCAACTAACTCCACATTGGGGCTAGCGACCTTTGTCATTTAGGTGGATTCTGTTCGGCAAATGTGGTCCAAGCTAGATGAACTCCAACAGCTTCCAAAAAGACTGCTGTCTTTCTTCTTTATTTCTGCGCTTGTGGGAGGGACTTGTCGGTCTGTACCCCCGTTGCTCGGCAACAACAATATTTTGTTTACTCTTGTGTTTGCTAATCTTAAGTCGTAAATTCTCATTAGCAATTCAAGCACCTTTTATAAAGTGAATCTTAAAACTTATTTTGACCTTCCTTAACACACAGATACAGAAATAGGAAACAAACATAGACTTTAAGTCATGGCCAACACCGACAAATAAAAATAATTCTGAAATTTGCAGGTGCCACCAGTCTTCACTCCCTCATCTCCCTCTTACTTCATTGAAGGTTCAGAGGCTTCCCCAAATAAGGAACCCGGAGAACAATCGACAAGTGAAACAATTGATATTTCGTCCTCCAATACAGCGAAGTGTTCACGCGCAGTTATCGGCACGGTGGAGTTGATTCTAAACTGGTTCATCAATTAATTTGACTCCAGCAAGGTTCAGTCCAAGTGGTTTATTCCACTTCTCACAGAGGGGATATGAATACGTGCCTGAGGACAATGATATCTAATGTTTCATTAAACTTGTTTGTGGTGACTGAGGGGGTTAGATGTAACATGTGAGGAGAGTGGGAAGCAGTGAATGAGGGGAGTGGGATGTAGTGACTTCGGGGAGTGAGATCCAGTGATTGAGGCGAGTGGGATGCAGTGACTGAATGGAGTGGGATGCAGTGACTGAGGGGAGTGGGATGGAGTGACTGAGGGTAATGGCGTGCATAGAGTTTGTGGTGTGGGGAGTTCTGACTGAGGGGTGACAGAGCATGGTGTCATTGGTGAGTTTGAAATTGCCTAAAAGGATCTGAAATATCTGGTATTAGTTTGGAGGTGATATTATACATAAACTCTTCACACAGTATGATCGCTGAAATCTGATGCTGAAGGGTGCAGGATGTACTGACAGAGGGGAGTGTGATGTAGTGAGTAGGGGGAGTGGGATGCTATGGCTGAGGGGAATGTGGTGTAGTAACTGAGGGGATTGTGTTTCAGTGAGTAAGGGGAGAGAGATGTCGTAACTGAAGGGTGAGGGATGTAACGACTGAGTGAGTGGGATGTAGCGACTAAGTGTTTGGGATGGGAAGTAGTGGCTTAGGGGAGTGGGAAGTAGTGACTGAGGGCTGGCATATTAACTTACATTTTTTCCTTTCTTTATTTTACCGTCTTGACTCTGGCTATCTGCTCTCACTTACAATTTGCTTTATGCAGCATTTGACACTTTAATTCTGAAGCATGTCGCATTGTTCTCTTCCTCTCACTCTTAACTTCATTAACAGGACCTGCTTGAGACTTTCTCCTTTCCCACTCCCCTAAATTTTGTGGTCTTATCTTCAAGTTGGGCGTGGTTATCTGCTCAATTTGCACCAGTCTCTCTGGCAGCTACCTTCAAACAGTTTTAGCTTGAGGCTTGTTACCTGCCCCTTTTTCGTTGCCTGCACTTTGGCAATGTTTTTGAAAGCTAGCTGAAGTCCAACAGCGTCCCAAATAAGCTGTTAGCTTGCTTCTTCCCTGTGTGTGTGTAGGAGATACCTGCCAGACTGGACAGCTGTTGCTAGGCAAAAGCAACATTTTTTTTACAACACTTGTGTTTTCTTTAGTTTTTATGTCGCAAACTCCCATTTGTAATGCAAGCACCTTTTTAA
>NW_027597963.1:0-58972 GCF_964194155.1 Cetorhinus maximus
GTCCTGTCCTGTCCACTCTCTCTCTCTGTGTCTCTCTGTCTCTCCCCCCTGTCCTGTCCTGTCCACACACTCTCTCTCTCTCTCTGTCTCTCCCCCAGTCCTGTCCTGTCCACTCTCTCTGTCTCTCCCCCAGTCCTGTCCTGTCCACACTCTCTCTCTGTGTCTCTCCCCCTGTCCTGTCCACTCTCTCTCTCTGTCTCTCCCCCCAGTCCTGTCCTGTCCACACTCTCTCTCTCTCTGTCTGTCTCTCCCCCAGTCCTGTCCTGTCCACACTCTCTCTCTCTCTCTCTCTCTGTCTCTCCCCCCTGTCCTGTCCTGTCCACACTCTCTCTCTCTCTCTCTCTCTCTGTCTCTCCCCCAGTCCTGTCCTGTCCACACTTACTCTCTCTGTCTCTCCCCCAGTCCTGTCCTGTCCACACTCTCTCTCTCTCTGTCTCTCCCCCAGTCCTGTCCTGTCCACAATCTCTCTCTCTCTCTGTCTCTCCCCCAGTCCTGTCCTGTCCACACTCTCTCTCTCTCTCTCTGTCTCTCCCCCCTGTCCTGTCCTGTCCACACACTCTCTCTCTCTCTCTGTCTCTCCCCCAGTCCTGTCCTGTCCACACTCTCTCTCTCTCTCTCTCTCTGTCTCTCCCCCAGTCCTGTCCTGTCCACACTCTCTCTCTCTCTGTCTCTCCCCCAGTCCTGTCCTGTCCACTCTCTCTCTCTCTGTCTCTCTGTCTCTCCCCCCTGTCCTGTCCTGTTCACACTCTCTCTCTCTCTCTCTCTGTCTCTCCCCCAGTCCTGTCCTGTCCACACTTACTCTCTCTGTCTCTCCCCCAGTCCTGTCCTGTCCACACTCTCTCTCTCTCTGTCTCTCCCCCAGTCCTGTCCTGTCCACAATCTCTCTCTCTCTCTCTGTCTCTCCCCCAGTCCTGTCCTGTCCACACTCTCTCTCTGTGTCTCTCCCCCTGTCCTGTCCACTCTCTCTCTCTGTCTCTCCCCCCAGTCCTGTCCAGTCCACACTCTCTCTCTCTCTGTCTGTCTCTCCCCCAGTCCTGTCCTGTCCACTCTCTCTGTCTCTGTCTCTCCCTCCTGTCCTGTCCACACTCTCTCTCTCTCTCTCTCTGTCTCTCCCCCAGTCCTGTCCTGTCCACACTTACTCTCTCTGTCTCTCCCCCAGTCCTGTCCTGTCCACACTCTCTCTCTCTCTGTCTCTCCCCCAGTCCTGTCCTGTCCACAATCTCTCTCTCTCTCTCTGTCTCTCCCCCAGTCCTGTCCTGTCCACACTCTCTCTCTCTCTCTGTCTGTCTCTCCCCCCTGTCCTGTCCTGTCCACACTCTCTCTCTCTCTGTCTGTCTCTCCCCCCTGTCCTGTCCTGTCCACACTCACTCTCTGTCTGCCCTCTCTCTCTCTCTCTCTCTCAGCCTGCCCTCTCTCTCTCTCTCTGTCTGCCCTCTCTCTCTCCCTCTCTCTCTCTCTCTGTCTGCCCTCTCTCTCTCTCTCTGTCTGCCCTCTCTCTCTCCCTCTCTGTCTGCCCTCTCTCTCTCTCTCTCTCTCTATGTCTGCCCTCTCTCTCTTTCTGTCTACCCTCTCTCTCTCTGTCTGCCCTCTCTCTCTCTCTGCCTTCTCTCTCTGCCCTCTCTCTCTCTTTCTGCCCTCTCCCTCTCTCTCTGTCTCCCCCCTCTCTGTTGCTCCCTCCCTGTGTCACTCTCTGTCTCCCCCTCTTGAGCTCTCTCTCTGTTTCTCCCTCTCCCTTTATCCCTATCTCCTCTTGCCTTGAGTCCTGTGTGCTGCAGCTCCGTGCTGAACTATATGTTCTCCCTCTCTCGGCCCTAACTTTCTCCGCAATACAGGGGGCGCACCCTCATCCTCTTCCCTCTCCTTTGGCTGTGACATCCCCTTAATCCAGCCACCAGGCCCATGTGCCTGTTAGTGACACCAAACTCACAGGTGTGACCTGAACGGCTCCCTCGACACGTAAATCACCGGCTTCAGATTGACCAGCCCGACCAGCCCCTCACCCCCTCTTAGATTAGAAATACTCATCCTCGCAAAACACCTAGAGCGAGAGGGGAAGGATTCATGATTTTCCTGCATCCCTTATTGTGGATGCAGTTCAGACAAACCTTTTCAAATTCCGGCCTTTCGTGTGTGAGGTCCCCGCTTGTTAGTGTCCCAGTCCCACTTTGTACACAGTCATCAGAGTCTCACAGGCTCAATCCCTCCCCTCCCTACCATTCGATGTCCTGTGTCACAGTGTCCCTATCTCAGGACCCTCCACATTACCCTACATAGGGGCAGCTAGCTTCTCAGCCTTGGACTCAGTTTCCAAACTCTGCCCCCCCCCACCCACCGCCCAATCCAGTCACCCCCACAATTTTACCCATTCTCCAGTCACTCTTCAGCTCTCTGCCTGATGCTCTCCCTCTCTAACTCCCCCCCTTCTGGTGGTCACTGTTGCCTTCTCCAGACCTTCCTGCCTCTTGGAAATGGGCAATGTGTGCCTCTCTCACTCCCCGAGGTCTCTCTTGTGTAGAGTGTGTGTGTTTGTCCCTCTCGCCTGTGTCGATGTTTCTCTGTCCCCTATAGCCGCGCTTTCTCCTGTCTGTGGGCGTTTGTCTGCCTGTCTCTCACTCCCTGACCCTCTCCAGCGTGTCTGTGTCTCTCCGTCCTCCCTGCCCTTCATGCACGTGTGCCTGTGTGTGTGTGTGTGTCACTTCCTGCCCCCTCTGCTGTGGAGTGAATGTGTGTCCTTGTTAATTGTTCTCTGCACTGTGTGTCTGTGTGTGTGTGTGTGTGTGTGTGCGTGTCTGCCTGTCACTTCCTCCCTCTCTGCTGTGAGGTGTGTGTGTGTCCCTTATTAACTATCCTCTGCACTGTGTGTGTGTGTCAATTGTTAACTATCCCCGTATTTGTGTGTGTGTGTCTCTTGTTAACTACCCTCTGCATTGTGTGTGTGTGTGTGTGTGTATGTCTGTGTCTGACTGCCTCTCCGTCTCTCCCCTCTCTCTAGTGTGTTGTCTCTGCCTGCCCCCTCTGCTGTAGGATGGGAAAGTGTCTCTCTCTCAGTCCCTCTCTGCCCTCTCTTGTGTGTTCCTCTCTCACTTCCTCTCTACCCCTCTCTCTTCTCTCTCTCTCTCTCTCACTTTCTGCTATGGGTATCTGTCTCTCTCTCCCTCTGCTGTAGTTGGGGGGGTGGTGTCTCTCTCTCTCCCTCTATGCTGTGGGGGGTGTGCGTGTGTCTCTCTGTGTCTTTCCCTCTCTCTATGCCATGGGGTGCGTGAGATTCTCCAGCCAGTTACTGCCAACCATTCGCCAGCCCATCACTTTGCACCACGAGCAGATTCACCTGGTTTATTTTCAGGAAAATACTATTTGTTTTTTAAAGTTAGATTTTGCTTTGTTTGCCAATGTTAGCACACATACACAATACGGGTGGGATAATAGGAATGTGCTGCAGGTCTCTCTCTCTCTCTTGCTCTCTCTTTGTTACACACACAGGCCAAAGTCAGATCTGCAGTCACTAAATGTATTCATGCCAATAAATAAAACTTTGGGAGATTGTGAGGTGATGTATAGGAAATCTCCACACAATCATGTAAGTCGCACATGGTGCCAAGTCAATCTTTAGTCTGCCTGGGATTGGGAACAAGTGTTGTTGCTATATTTTATATCTCTGTAATCCATTGCTGGAATTGGAGAAAAAAAGGGCTTTTTAATATAAACAATAAACTTAAAAAGTTTTATTAAAAAAGCCTCTTTAGTTTCTTTTATTTGAAAGAGCGGGGACGTGTTTCAGCCACACGTTTCTGACTGGTTTATCTTCTCAGTTGGCAAACTGTCGGAGATGGGAATCAATGCCAGCAAGTTTCAAATATTCCACATCAAAGCAACCAGGGACACACTGACTCTCACTGGGGTATGGGTTCCTCACACACTGACTCTCACTGGGGTACGGGTCCCACACACACTGACTCTCACTGGGGTACGGGTTTCACACACACTGACTCTCACTGGGGTACGGGTCCCACACACGCTGACTCTCACTGGGGTACGGGTTCCACACACACTGACTCTCACTGGGGTACGGGTCCCACACACGCTGACTCTCACTGGGGTACGGGTCCCACACACGCTGACTCTCACTGGGGTACGGGTCCCACACACGCTGGCTCTCACTGGGGTACGGGTCCCACACACGCTGACTCTCACTGGGGTACGGGTCCCACACACGCTGACTCTCACTGGGGTACGGGTCCCACACACGCTGACTCTCACTGGGGTACGGGTCCCACACACGCTGACTCTCACTGGGGTACGGGTCCCACACACGCTGACTCTCACTGGGGTACGGGTCCCACACACGCTGACTCTCACTGGGGTACGGGTCCCACACACGCTGACTCTCACTGGGGTACGGGTCCCACACACGCTGACTCTCACTGGGGTACGGGTCCCACACACGCTGACTCTCACTGGGGTACGGGTCCCACACACGCTGACTCTCACTGGGGTACGGGTCCCACACACGCTGACTCTCACTGGAGTACGGGTCCCACACACGCTGACTCTCACTGGGGTACGGGTCCCACACACGCTGACTCTCACTGGGGTACGGGTCCCACACACGCTGACTCTCACTGGGGTACGGGTCCCACACAAACTGACTCTCACTGGGGTACGGGTCCCACACACACTGACTCTCACTGGGGTACGGGTCCCACACACACTGACTCTCACTGGGGTACGGGTCCCACACACACTGACCCTCACTGGGGTACGGGTTCCACACACACTGACTCTCACTGGGGTACTGGTTCTACACACACTGACTCTCATTGGGGTACGGGTCCCACACACACTGAATCTCACTGGGGTACGAGTCCCACACACACTGACTCAGACTGGGGTACGGGTCCCACACACACTGACTCTCACTGGGGTACGTTTTCCACACACACTGACTCAGCTCTGTAACTTGCTCCTGTCGTACTAACACCCTTGTGCCTCCGTCCCTGGCTTTAGCCCATCCCCCATTTCTTTTGCTGCTCCATTGGCGTACGTGTCTTCAGCTGCCTGGGCCCTAAGCTCTCGAATTCTCTCACTAAACTCGACACTTTGATAGTTTCGATTGCCGCTGATATCCTCCCTGGGCTCGGCGCCTCTTCGTATCGGTTTGTTGCTCTGTGATATTTCTCGACACTCAAAGCACCATACAAACGCCAATTGTTATTGATGTCGCTGTACCTGTCCAGGTAAGTGGTGAGAAGTCCATCACACTCCTGGTATGAGCCTGGTCAATGGGTGCAGTGGCTTGAGAGGCCAAGAGTTGAACCGCTTCGAGAATCCCAGAATGATTACAGCATGGAGGGAGACCATTTGTCCCACTATGTCCATGCTAGCCCTGCAAGAAACACTCAACTCGTCACGCTCACCCACCCCCATACCCTGCAAATGTTTCTTCCCTTCAGCTCCCAGTCCAATTGCCTTTTGAAATCCACGACTGAATCTGCCCTCCGCCACACTCTTGGACAGTGCAATCCAGATCCTAGCCGCTCGCTGTGTGAAAAGAAAACTTATCTCTCGCGTCGCCATTGGCTAATTCGCCAACCATCTTGAGTCCATGCCTTTGGGCCTCCCACGAGGGTGTGCCCTGCAGGGGCTGGAGCGGCACCATCAGCCCCCAAAACGATATGGTTTAATTTCTTTTGAAGTTGTGTGTGTTGCGTTACAGTAAAGGGCTATCGATTTAATGAGTTTTATTTTCCTTTATTGATGCTGTAAAAGAGTATAATGTGAGTCTGTTGGGACACTGGGGTCGGTAGTTGGGTGACAGAAACCTCTTGATGCCACATCCCGTGTGAGGAGGGGAAAGACGAAGGTGAGCTGCTGGACTGCGACTCTGCCAACTGTCTGGAAAATTTCAACAAAACCTGAGCTCAAACAACTTTCAACTTTTGACCGCTTTCACCTGGGGGCCCTTTGGCTCAGGTTGAACACTGCTGCTCCTGCATCAGGGCCTGGAGCCTAAGGCCTAAGGGCCTAGATCTTGGAGGAGGAGGAGGAGACAGCCAGACCAGGAGGGAGGATTTCAAAACAACTCAAGGACATTTTGCAAAAATCAATGCCAATGTGCTCCTCTCGACCCTTCCCAACAATGGGAACTGTTTCTCTATCTACTCTGTCCAGACCTCCCCCATGATTTTGAATGCCTCTATCAAATCTCCTCCCAAACCTTTTCTCCCAGGAGCATTTCCGATCCAGCCACCTAACTGAGGTCCCTGGTTCCTCGAGCCATTCTCGGAAACCTTTTCTGCATCCCCTCACTTTCTTCCTAAAGTGTGGTGCTCACAATAGTCCAATTGGGGTTGAACCAGCGTTTTATGACTTCCTCTGCGCTTGTACTCTCCGGCTCTACTTACAAAGCCCAGGACCCTCTTTGCATTGTTAATACTTTCTCAGCCTGCCCTGTCACCTTCAATGACCTTGTGCACACATTACCCCAGCTTGTGACTCAACTTCCCACCTGCCCTTGTAGCCATGGTGCTGATATGGCTGGCTCAATTAACCACCTTGTGAGACCAGGACTGGGCCTCTGTCTGAGTGACGATACCCCAACAAGAAAGGCGCCATCTCGTCCGACTGCTAATCGTCCCCGGCTCTGTGTCGAAGGTCCAGGGCTTTGAACCTCACTCCATTGCTCTATCTCTCTCTCTTTTTCTCTCTCTCTCCCTCCCTCCCTCCATTATACCTAACCTCCTCACTTTTTCTCTCTATCTTCCATTCTCTCTCCTACATTGGTGGTGGGGAAGCTTTTTAGAAACTATTATCAGGGATAAAGTATAATTTCATGTGGAAAGGCATGGGTTAATCAAGGAGAGCCAGAATGGGGTTCATAAAGGGCAAACTGTGTTTGACTAAGTCGATGGAATTCTTTGATGAAGTAGCAGGGGAAGTTTGATTACAATACTGCAGCATGGTGGCACAGTGGGGATGTCACTGGACCAGTAATCTGGAGACCCATTGCAACTGGTGGGATTGAAATTCAATTAATAATTCTGGAATATCAAGCTATTCTCAATAATAGTAACCATGTCAACAATCGATTGTTGTAACAGCCAATCTGGTTCATGAGAAAATCTGCCATCCTTACCTGGTCTGACCAACATGTGACTCCAAGTGCAAGGCAATGTGGTTGACTCTTAGCAAGCCACTCAGTTCAAGGGTGGTTAGGGGAGGGGCAATAAATGCTGGCCTTGCCAGTGATGCCCACATCCCATGAAAAAAATAGAGGCAGGAAGGAGGGTTGTTAAGGAGATGGGAGCCCATGCAATTAAAGGGAATGGGATGGGATGGATATGGAATTGACTCAGTGATGGGAAGCAGATGGTGGATGCTTTCCAGGCCGAGAGGTGGTTTACAGTGTTGTTCGCAAGGTTCTGATTTGGGTCCATTGCTCTTCACAATATTTATAAATGACCAAGACTGGTGTAAGGAACAGATTATACAGGAGTTGACAAAGTGGTGGATGGTGATGAGGATAATTATCGGCTGCTGGATGGTATCGGGAGGGTAGTGAAATGGGAAGACATTGCCACAGAAGGCTGTGGAGGCCAGGTCATTGAGTGTATTTAAGACCGAGATAGATAGGTTCTTGGTTGGTAAGGGGTTCAAAGGTTACGGGGAGAAGGCGGGAGAATGGTGTTGAGAAACCTATCAGCCATGATTGAATGGCGGAGCACACTTGATGGGCCAATTGGCCTAATTTCTGCTCCTATGTCTTATGGTCTTATGGTCTTAAGACTGAGTGCAAATGTGGAGATGTGTGAAGCGATGCACTTTGGAAGGACGAATATGGAAATGCAGCACACTATAAAAATGGCACAATTTTGAAAAGCGTGAACGAGGAGAGAGAACTTGGTGTCCAGATACTCAAATCCTTAAAGGTGTCAGCGCCACTGATTAGGGGGTTAAAAAGCAGAAGGGTTACTCGGTTTTATGAACAGGGGAGTGGGACATAAAAGCAATTAGGTCTTGCTAGAACTTGCTAACTCACTGGTTAGGCTCAGCTGCAGTATTGTGGACTCCACACTTTCAGGAATACGTAAATGACTTGGAGAAGTGTCAAGAGGAGGTTGACCAGGATGTTCTAGCTCCTTCCCAAAACCCACACAGAGGTCTGTCCCAGTGGACCCATCAAATCAGCCTATTCCTGCCCCACTGAACTTAATGCTTCCTATCTTGACTTTTCTCTCCTTGTCCAGACTCTTCCCACCTACATTCACAATTCTTCTGATGCCCTGCATTGTTTCAACAACTTCCTGGCTCTAACCGCCTCCTCTCCACCATGGACGTCCAAACCCTCTACACCTCCACCCCTCCCCCCTTGCCCAACCAGGACAGTCTGAGGGCTCTCCGCTTCTCCCTTGAACAGAGGCCTGGACAATCCCCATCCACCACCACTCTCCTCCATACAGCGCAGGAGGAAGCCATTTAACCTCTCCAGCCTGTGATGGCTGTTTGGAAAATTTACGCTTAGTCCCACATCCGCACTTTTGGCTAAACCCTGTTCATTTCTCATCCTCAAGCCCAACTCCCTCTTACATTCATAGAATCAGCTTCCATCAACTTTTCAGGTTGAGCGTTCCAGACCCCGACAACTGACTGAGCTGTCCGACCTGCCCTGCTCCTTTACAAGTTTCACTACAGCCTTCTCTTCCTGAGCAGCTCCACACTCAAACCCCTGGAAGGCATGAATTCCCAGTACTTACCCACTAAGCAGGCCAGATAACGTTAGGGGCTTGCCCATTCCAGTGTAAATGAATTCCTAAGGGAGCAATAAGCCTTAAGTACGGACGAACAACCTCTCTGGCCCTGAAAATGAACCTTTACAAATGTGGAGTCTCATTCTTTCAAAGGTTAACGACTGTTGGAGATTTAAGGAAGCTAAACATCAAAACAGCTACTTCTTCTGCCTCTTTCATCTCTCTCTTTGTCCCTGCTTCTTTTCCCTCTCTTAATTTTGCTCCATGCGCGTGTTTTTTTGCATCGCATTCAAATGTTCGAATTAGCGCCTCCTGGTGAAGACTTTGCGCTGCTCATCAACCTAATTGGTGAGGGAGACCGCCACCACTGTTGCTTGTCCTGTGCACACGGGGTCCCGGGGATGCCCTTGTCGAAAGGGCTCTTTGAAGCAGCATTAAATCGGCGTGCAACATTGGGACTCTACAGGCCTGTGTAGAGGCGTCAGCTGTGGCTCAGTTCATAGCACCCTCGCCTTTGAATCAGAAGGTTGTGGGTTCATGTCCCACTCCCGGGAAACCAAGAACTGTGAATGTACTCGAAAGAGTTACATGCGATCGGTTGATAACTCGAAAGAGTTACAGGCCTGTGTAACGAGCCAAGCGAGCGCCATCCCCTTCACCACTGACTCTCTCAGCCGCATCGTCCTGTCCAACCCGGAGGGCATCTTAGGGGAGGGCGGGAGTCACCCTGAATAAAAACCGCTGGAATCTCCATGAAAGGCGAGAGTCAGTGGCTTGTGTCAGGACACCAGAGAGGGGAAAGAGCCAGGTTTCAGTCATCGGGTTTGGGTTTTTATTTATTGCTTCAGACCATCCAATTCAATAAAGACTTTTTAATCAAACCCTCTTTTACAAGATAAAAGGTGGGGGGGGTGGAAATAAAACCAAGAATACGTATATTTAAACACCTCTCCACACGTGACAAGCCTGATGCACAAATTAAGACAGTGAATTGCCAAATTACAGCCATGGGCACCAGTTACACCGAGACAGGGGGGGTGGGGGTTATATACAGAGATCTTCAAATCAGGGCATTATCAATTCTGCGGAAAATATTCATAATCCAAAAAAATAAATACGTAACATGTGTTTTCTCAAGTGCTTTCATCTCCCTTATCAACCTCGCGCAAGCTTTTCTTTCCAAAGTTAGTTTTCTTCAATATTGTACATGACTTATTTCGATTATTTTACAGTAACATGTTTTAGAGGGGTTTTTTTTGGGGGTGGGGGGCTGGGTGGGGGGAGTGTTGGGGTGTGGGTCAGATAAATGAAGCATTCCTGATTTGGTGCTGTCCGGAATGTTTGGAGGTTTTTCCCAGGCGGGTCCCCTTTTTAACTTTCTCTCCCTCTCTCTCTTTTTCTCACCTCCTGAACGATTTCGGACAGAGGGTGCATGTGATTACTCCGAATTTAATGCTGCACTTAGAACAAACGGGCGAGACTGAATCCCGCTTCCCCGGGGGGTGGGGTGGTGGGGGTGAGAAATAAGGGAACTGGGAATGTTAAAACACCAGGAACACGCCAGCTCTCGCTTGGCTCGTGAACTGTTGAGTTATGTTGCAAAAGGCATATTAGTCAAATCTGAAAGTTTTTTTTATATGGTGGTTTCCAAAAAATTGGCGGGATTCTGTCACTGAATTGGTTGGAAGAAAATTCCTGGTTTCATTTCTTTGATTTGGGATTTTTTTTAAATTAACTTTACAGGGATCTGTTGTTGACCTGCCTTTCTCTTTGGGATTCTCTCTCTCTTTCCTGTTTGCATTCCCAGTGATTTCTGTTTTGACTGCAGGTGGCATACCCGCTCCCTTCAGAGTCCGGCCGAGGCATTGCAGCAACCTGCCCGGAGTCAACTGCTGCCTGAAACTGTTCTTAAGAGAGACGGGCAGGTGCGAGTGAGAGACAGAGATAGAACTAGATATTGACAGACAGACACAGATAGATATTGACAGAGAGATGGAGAGAGACGGTGAGGTACAGGCGATAGACTGATAGTGACAGTGATAGAGGCACAAAGACAGTGACAGGTAGAGCGACACACACAGACACAGAGAGAGACACAGAGAGAGACACAGAGACACAGAGAGAGAGACAGAGACAAACACAGAGAGACAGACAAACAGAGAGTGACACACACAAAGAGACAGGGAGGCACAGAGAGACAGAAACACACAGGCGCAGAAGAGACAGAGAGAGAGAGACAGAGTCACACAGACACACACACAGAGTCACACAGACACAGAGAGTAAGAGAGAGACAGACAGAGAAAGAGAGACAGAGACAGAGAGAGACAGTCACAGAGAGAGAGAGAGTGACAGAGCCACAGAGAGAGAGACAGAGACACAGAGAGAGAGAGAGTGACAGAGCCACAGAGAGAGAGACAGAGACACAGAGAGAGAGAGAGACAGAGACACAGAGAGAGGGAGAGTGACAGAGCCACAGAGAGAGAGACAGAGACATAGAGAGAGAGAGAGACAGAGACACAGACAGACAGAGAGAGACAGACACACACACACACACACAGTCACACAGACACCAAGAGTAAGAGAGACAGAGACAGAGAAAGAGAGACAGAGAGAGACAGAGAGTGACAGTCACAGAGAGAGAGAGTGAGCAACAGAGCCACAGAGAGAGAGAGAGACAGAGACATAGAGAGAGAGACAGAGACAGAGACACAGAGAGAGAGAGACAGGCACACAGACAGAGAGAGAGACAGACAGAGACACACACACACACAGAGACAGTCACACAGAGAGGGAGACAGAGAGCGATGCAGACAGAGAGCGAGAAAGAAAACGAGAAATAGATGAAGCCAAATAGAAAGACAGAGTAACTACCTACCAGAGACTGAAAAAAGATGAAACAAAAACAAAACTAGCTGGAGAAACTCAGCAGGTCTGACAGAACTGATGAAGACTCATACGGACTTGAAGCGTTAACTGTGTTCCTCTCCGCAGATGCTGTCAGACCTGCTGAGTTTTTCCAGGTGTTTTTGTTTTTGTTTCAGATTTCCAGCATCCGCAGTATTTTGCTTTTACCAGAAAAAAAAATGACCAGAGAAAGGAGCGAGAGAAGATGGGGTGGGAGAGAGAGAAGATGGGGTGGGAGAGAAAGAAGATGGGGTGGGAGAGAGAGAAGATGGGGTGGGAGAGAAAGAAGATGGGGTGGGAGTGAGAGAAGATGGGGTGGGAGTGAGAGAAGATGGGGTGGGAGAGAGAGAAGATGGGGTGGGAGTGAGAGAAGATGGGGTGGGAGAGAGAGAATGTGTGGTGGGAGAGAGAGAAGATGGGGTGGGAGAGGGAGATGGGGTGGGAGAGAGAGAAGATGGGGTGGGAGAGAGAGAATGTGTGGTGGGAGAGAGAGAAGATGGGGTGGGAGTGAGAGAAGATGGGGTGGGAGAGAGAGAATGTGTGGTGGGAGAGAGAGAAGATGGGGTGGGAGTGAGAGAAGATGGGGTGGGAGTGAGAGAAGATGGGGTGGGAGTGAGAGAAGATGGAGTGGGAGTGTAGAGAGAGGGAGATGGATAGAGACAACACACACAGGGTGGGAGGGGTATCTATATGAATCTAGAGAGAGAGAGAAAAGGGATTCCTAGAGAAGCAGAAACCTGCTCATTCACTCACTCACTCTCCCACCCCTTCACATAGGCCGATCCTGAGAGGGGGGCCCAGCATCAAGTGACAGAAACCCCCAACCACCAGCCAACCCTCAGCATGACCAGGAACCAGCATTAGGGGTTAATAGGAGTGACCAGGTCAGGTCAGAGGGAGGGAGAGAGAGCGAGAGAGGGGGAGAGGGGGACAGGGAGGGGGGGAGAGGGAGTGGGAAGGGGGAGAGGGAGAGAGTGGAGGTAGAGGAGGGGAGAGGAATGGGGGAGGGGAGGGGAGGGGAATGGGGGGATGGGGGAGAGGGGAGAGGGGAGGGGAGGAGAGGGGACGGGGAGGGGGATGGCAGTAGGGGATGAGGCAGTGGAGGGGTGTGGGAGGAGCGGAGGGAGGGGTGAGAGGGAGAGGGAGGGAGGGGGGAGGGAGAAAGGGCGGATGGGGAGGGGATTGAGGGAGGGTGGGCGGTTGATTAAACCCAACCACGTTGCAGGGAGGCACCAACAGCAGGAGTCGGGATTGAGTGAAGTTGACAGACCCGTCCTCTGGAGGAAATGAGGCTGAGGGTGAGGAGGGTGAGGTGCAGGTTGCGGAGGAAATTAGATAAAAAAATCCGCGAAACGTCTCCAATGTCTTCAATCCGGATGGAAAGCGGGAAACGCCGCCGCTCAGTGCGGATTCAGCCGGCGCCGGGCGCCCCGCCCGCCTCAGTTCCTGGATTCCCGGCGCCTCCCCCGCCCGCCCGCCCTCCCGCCGGCATCAGCTCCTGGATCCCGGCGCCGTCTCTTTGGCCGCGCCGCCGAGTCCCGGAGGGGCCCCGGCCGCCGCCTTCCCCTTGGCCGCCGGCTCCGCCGCCGCGGGCTTGGCTCGCCGGGCGGGTTTGAGCCACAGCGGGAGCGGGGAGGCCGCTCCCTCCGAGCTGGAGTCGCTCAGGTCGGTCACCTCCAGCTCCGAGTCGGTCTCCGCCTTGAGCCAGGCGGCGGCGGCGGCCGCCCGGCCCTGGAGCCGGCCGGCTGGCGGGTGGGAGTGGGCGGCGGCGGCGGCGGCGGGGGCCGAGGCGGGCGGCCCGTCCGGCGGGGACCCCGTGGGCGCCAGGTCGGCTCTGAGCGCCTGGATGACCGGGTAGGAGGGGAAGGCTTTCTGGCTGAGGCAGAGCCGCGGGTAGGGGCCGGGCGGCGGTGGCGGCTGGGTGACCCCTTGGCCGGTCTCGGCGGCGGCGGGGGCGGCGGCGGCGGCGGCGGGAGGCGGAGGCGGGGGCGGCGGCGGCGGCAGAAGCGAGAGGTGCCCGGGCAGCCCGGCGGCCAGCGAGCCCGGGTAGTAGTGAGGCGGGTAGAGGGCGGAGACCTTGGAGGCGGGCAGGTTGAAGGCGGGCGGGGGGTAAGGCGGGAGCCCCCAGGGATAGTCCGGGAAGTGGCCGTTCCGCCCGTACGCGCCCATCACGGCCGGAGGCTTGGAGTAGTAGGGGGCACCTGCGGGAGGAACCAGACACACGGGGTGAGCGCCAGAGCCAACTCACAGTGCCCACCCCACACCGCCTGTACCCCCACCGCCTGTACCCACAAACCCCACCGCCTGTGCCCCCACCGCCTGTGCCCCCACCGCCTGTACCCCCACCCCCTGTACCCCCACGGCCTGTACCCCCACCACCTGTACCCCACCGCCTGTATCCACAACCCCACCGCCGGTACCCCCACCGCCTGTACCCTCAGTTGCTGTACCCCCCATACCCACCCTCACCCCCTGTACCCCCACCCTGTACCCGCACCCCCTCACCCCCTACACCCTCACCCCCTGTACCCTCACCCCCTGTACCCTCACCCCCTGTACCCTCACCCCATGTACCCTCACCCCATGTACCCTCACCACCTGTACCCACACCATCACACCCTGAACCCTCACCAGCTGCACCCCAATATCCACCCCCTGTTCCTCTCACCCCCTGTGCCCCTCTCCCCTGAACCCCTCTCCCCCGTAATTACAGTACCTACAGCCACTGTACCCCTCACCCCCTGTAACCCCATACCCACCCTGTACCCTTCACCACATGCACCCCCTTTACCACCACCGCCTGTACCCTCACCCCCACACCCCCTGTACTCCCACCACCTGTACCCTCAGTTGCTGTACCCCCCATACCCACCCTCACCCCCTGTACCCCCACCCCCTGCACCCTCACCCCCTGCACCCTCACCCCCAGCCCCACCCCTGCACCCTCACCCCCTGCACCCTCACCCCTGCACCCTCACCCCTGCACCCTCACCCCTGCACCCTCACCCCCTGTACCCTCACCCCCTGTACCCTCACCCCATGTACCCTCACCACCTGTACCCCCACCCTCACCAGCTGCACCCCAATATCCACCCCCTGTGCCTCTCACCCCCTGTGCCCCTCTCCCCTGAACCCCTCTCCCCCGTAACTACAGTACCTACAGCCACTGTACCCCTCACCCCCTGTAACCACATACCCACCCTGTACCCTTCACCACATGCACCCCCTTTACCACCACCCCCTGTACCCTCAGCCACTGTACCCTCACCCCCACACCCCCTGTACCCTCACCCCCACAGCCCCTGTAACCCCACCTCACCACCCCTGTAACCCCACCCCCTGTAACCCCACCCCCTGTAACCCCACCCCCTGCAACCCCTGCACCCGCACCCCCTGCACCCGCACCCCCTGCACCCGCACCCCCTGCACCCTCAACTCTTGTACCCTCAACCCTTGTACCCTCACCCACTGTACCCCCCATACACACCCTCACCCCCTGTACTCCCAACCTCATCCCTGTACCCTCGCCCCCTGAAAGCTGCACCCCCTGCACCTCTGCTCCCTGTACCTCACCCCCTGTACCCTCACTCCTCTGTACCCCTACCCCCTGAACCCCCATACCCACCCTCACCCCCTTTATCTCCACCCTTCCCTGAACACGCACCCCCGTACCCTCACCCCCTGCACCCTCGCCCGCTGTACCCCTCGCCTGCTGTACCCCTCGCCTGCTGTACCCCTCGCCCGCTGTACCCCTCGCCCGCTGTACCCCTCGCCCGCTGTACCCCTCGCCTGCTGTACCCCTCGCCCGCTGTACCCCTCGCCCGCTGTACCCCTCGCCCGCTGTACCCCTCGCCCGCTGTACCCCTCGCCCGCGCAACCCCTATACCCTCACCCCCTATACCCTCACCCCCTATACCCTCACCCCCTATACCCTCACCCCCTATATCCTCACCATTTGTACCCTCACCCATGTACCCTCACCACCTGTACCCCCACCCTCACACCCTGAACCCTCACCAGCTGCACCCCAATATCCACCCCCTGTGCCTCTCACTCCCTGTGCCCCTCTCCCCTGAACCCCTCTCCCCCGTACCTACAGCCACTGTACCCTCAGCCCCTGTACCCTCAGCCCCTGTACCCTCAGCCCCTGTACCCTCAGCTCCTGTACCCTCACCCCCACACCCCTGTACCCTCACCCCCACAGCCCCTGTAACCCCACCTCACCACCCCTGTAACCCCACCCCCTGTAACCCCACCCCCTGTACCCTCATCCCCTGCAACCCCTGTACCCTCACCCCCTGTACCCACACCCCCTGCACCCACACTCTCACCCCCTGTACCATCACCCCTTGTAATTTCACCCCATGCAGCCCCACCCCGGTACCCTAACCCCCTGTAACCCCCACCCCCTGTAACCCCCACCCCCTGTAACCCCCACCCCCTGTAACCCCCACCCCCTGTAACCCCCACCCCCGGTAATCCCCACCCCCGGTAATCCCCACCCCCGGTAATCCCCACCCCCTGTACCCTCACCCCCTGTAATTTCACCCCATGCAGCCCCACCTCGTACCCTCACCCCATGTATGCCCCTACCCCCTGTACCCCCTACCCCCTGTACCCCCTACCCCCTGTACCCCCCACCCCCTGCACCCGCACCCCCTGCACCCGCACCCCCTGCACCCGCACCCCCTGCACCCGCACCCCCTGCACCCGCACCCCTTGTACCCTCAACCCTTGTACCCTCAACCCTTGTACCCTCACCCACTGTACCCCCCATACACACCCTCACCCCCTTACTCCCATACACACCCTCACCTCCTGTACTCCCAACCTCATCCCTGTACCCTCGCCTCCTGAAAGCTGCACCCCCTGCACCTCTGCTCCCTGTCCCTCACTCCTCTGTACCCAAACCCCCTGAACCCCCATACCCACCCTCACCCCCTTTATCTCCACCCTCCCCTGAACCCGCACCCCCTGTGCCCACACCCCCTGTGCCCACACCCCCTGTGCCCACACCCCCTGTACCCCTGCAGCCCCTGCACCCCTGCAGCCCCTGTACCCCTGCAGCCCCTGTACCCCCACATCCCCTGCATCCCACTCTCACCCCTGTACCCCCATGCCCTGTACTCACACCCCCTGCAACCCCACCCCCTGTACTCACACCCCCTGCAACCCACCCCCTGTACCCTCACCCCTGCATCCTCACTCCTGCATCCTCACTCCTGCACCCTCACCCCCTGCACCCTCACCCCCTGCACCCTCACCCCCTGCACCCTCACCCCCTGCACCCTCACCCCCTGCACCCCCACCCCCTGCACCCTCACCCCCTGCACCCTCACCCCCTGCACCCTCACCCCCAGCCCCACCCCTGCACCCTCACCCCCTGCACCCTCTCCCCCTGCACCCTCACCCCCTGCACCCTCACCCCCTGCACCCTCGCCCCCTGCACCCTCGCCCCCTGCACCCTCGCCCCCTGCACCCTCGCCCCCTGCACCCTCGCCCCCTGCACCCTCGCCCCCTGCACCCTCGCCCCCTGCACCCTCGCCCGCCGTACCCCTCGCCCGCCGTACCCCTCACCCCCGTACCCCTCGCCCCCGTACCCCTCGCCCCCGTACCCCTCGCCCCCGTACCCCTCGCCCCCGTACCCCTCGCCCCCGTACCCCTCACCCCCCGTACCCCTCACCCCCCGTACCCCTCACCCTGTTCACGCCTGTACCCCCACCCCCTGTACCCCTGCACCCCCATACTCATCTTCACCCCCTGTGCCTCCTCACCCCCTGTACCCCCTGTTCCCCATATCCCCCGTAACCCTTACCCCCCGTACCCCTTACCCCTGTACTCTGGAACCCACACCCCCTGGACTCCTGACACACCCCCCCCCACCCCACCGTACACCCCCCACTGCGCACCGCCCCCACCCCCAGCCTGACCCCTCATCGCCACCCTGACCCTGCCCGCGTCTCCACCCTGATCCCCCGTACAACCCCCGTCCTCACCTTGACCCCCCCCGAACCTCCCATCCCCACCTGTACCCCCTGTACCCCCCCCATCCTCATCCTTACTCCCCGTATCCTCCCCTCCCCACTCTGACCCCCCCTCCCCACCCTGACCCTTGTATCCTCCAACCCCACCCTGATCACTGCATTACCCATCCCCACTCTGATTCCCGGCCCCTGTACCACCCCATCCCCACCCCAAAATCTGATCTCTGTCCCCATCCTGATCTCTGACCCAGGTATCCCCCTATTCCCACTCTAACCCCCGTATCTGCCTATTCCCACTCTAACCCCCGTATCTGCCTATTCCCACCCTGATCCCCATAGCCCCCACATCCCCACTGTGACCCCTGTATATCCCCATTCCCAGTCTGACACCTGACACCTGTATTCCCTTATTCCCCCCTAACCCACGTATCCCCCATCCCACCCTGACCCCTGTATCCCTCACATTCCCACCCTGACACCTGTATCCCCTCCATTCCAACCCTGACGCCTGTATCCCTCACATTCCCACCCTGACACCTGTATCCCCTCCAT
This sequence comes from Cetorhinus maximus, assembly GCF_964194155.1. Taxonomy (NCBI): domain Eukaryota; kingdom Metazoa; phylum Chordata; class Chondrichthyes; order Lamniformes; family Cetorhinidae; genus Cetorhinus; species Cetorhinus maximus. The sequence continues at coordinate 18,187 of NW_027597963.1, forward strand.
TCCCACCCTGACCCCTGTATCCGCTCCATTCCCACCCTGACCCCTGTATCCCTCACATTCCCACCCTGATCCCTGTATCCCTCACATTCCCACCCTGACACCTGTATCCCCTCCATTCCCACCCTGACGCCTGTATCCCCCATTCCCACCCTGACACCTGTATCCCCCATTCCCACCCTGACACCTGTATCCCCTCCATTCCCACCCTGACCCCTGTATCCCCCTCCATTCCCACCCTGACCCCTGTATCCCTCACATTCCCACCCTGATCCCTGTATCCGCTCCATTCCCACCCTGACCCCTGTATCCGCTCCATTCCCACCCTGACCCCTGTATCCGCTCCATTCCCACCCTGACACCTGTATCCCCTCCATTCCCACCCTGACCCCTGTATCCCCCATTCCCACCCTGACGCCTGTATCCCCCATTCCCACCCTGACGCCTGTATCCCCCCATTCCCACCCTGACGCCTGTATCCCCCCCCATTCCCACCCTGACCCCTGTATCCCCCCCATTCCCACCCTGACGCCTGTATCCCCCCCATTCCCACCCTGATGCCTGTATCCCCCCCATTCCCACCCTGACGCCTGTATCCCCCATTCCCACCCTGACGCCTGTATCCCCCATTCCCACCCTGACGCCTGTATCCCCCATTCCCACCCTGACCTCTGTATCCCCCATTCCCACCCTGACCTCTGTATCCCCAATTCCCACCCTGACGCCTGTATCCCCCATTCCCACCCTGACCTCTGTATCCCCCATTCCCACCCTGACCTCTGTATCCCCAATTCCCACCCTGACCCCTGTATCCCCTCCATTCCCACCCTGACCCCTGTATCCCCTCCATTCCCACCCTGATCCAATTTACCCCTGTATCCCCTCCATTCCCACCCTGACCCCTGTATCCCCCATTCCCACCCTGACGCCTGAATCCCCCATTCCCACCCTGACCCCTGCATTCCCCTATGTCCCCTCTTCTCCCTGTATTCCCCCACTTCTATACTGACCCCTGTATCAATGTATTCCAAACAATAAAGGGCAATGTAGTCCTAATCATCGCACTATTGACCTTTTTCTCCCTCTCTCACACACACACACACACATCCGCTCTGTCTCCCCCTTTCCTTGGTATCTGCTCTCTCTCTCTTTGTCTCCCCAATCTCCATTTCACTCTCTCCCTTACCCATTCTCTCTCTGCATGATCAACCCCTCTTCAATATCTCCCTAAATCTCTCACTGTTTCTGGCCCGTAATTGTCCCTTCCCTTCCTCTTTCTCTATCTCCCTTTCTCACACTTCCCTCTCTCTCCCTGCCTCTTTCTCCCTTTGTCTCTCTCTCTCTCTCCCTCTCCCACACTCTCTGCCCCTTCTCCCAGGTGGTGCATCTATCTCCTCTCTCTCGCACTCTGTCTCTCTCCCTCACCCACTCTCCCTTGCTTTCGCACTCCCTGCCCCTACCCCTCTCAGCCAACTGTCTCCAGAATGTTATTAAAGTGGAGCGAGACTGCGGCATCCTGTGGCACAGCGGCACCTGGGTATCCTTGTACATGCATCACAAAAATTCAGTGTGCAGGGACAGCAAGTGATTAGGAAGGCAAATTTTTCATTCATTGGATGTGGGCGTCGCTGGCTGGGCCAGCATTTATTGCCCATCCCTAATTGCCTCTTGAGAAGGTGGTGGTGAGCTGCCTTCTTGAGCCGCTGCAGTCCATGTGGTGTAGGTACACCTACAGTGCTGTTAGGGAGGGAGTTCCAGGATTTTGACCCAGCGACGGTGAAGGAACGGCCGATATATTTCCAAGCCAGGATGGTGAGTGACTTGGAGGGGAACCTCCAGTTGGTGGTGTTCCCATGTGTCTGCTGCCCTTGTCCTTCTAGATGGTAGTGGTCGTGGGTTTGGAAGGTGCTGTCTAAGGAGCCTTGGTGAATTCCTGCAGTGCATCTTGTAGATGGTACACACACTGCTGCTACTGTGCGTCGGTGGTGGAGGGAGTGAATGTTTGTGGATGGGGTGCCAATCAAGCGGCTGCTTTGTCCTGGATGGTGTCGAGCTTCTTGAGTGTTGTGGGAGCTGCACTCATCCAGGCAATTGGAGAGTATTCCATCACACTCCTGACTTGTGCTTTGTAGATGGTGGACAGGCTTTGGGGAGTCAGGAGGTGAGTTACTTAATGCTGGATTCCTAGCCTCTGACCTGCTCTTGTAGCCACAGTATTTATATGGCTAGTCCAGTTCAGTTTCTGGTCAATGGTAACCCCCAGGATGTTGATAGTGGTGGATTCAGTGATGGTAATGTCATTGAATGTCAAGGGGCGACGGTTAGATTCTCTCTTGTTGGAGATGGTCATTGCCTGGCACTTGTGTGGCGCAGATGTTACTTGCCACTTGTCAGCCCAAGCCTGGATATTGTCCAGGTCTTGCTGCATTTGGACATGGATTGCTTCAGTATCTGAGGAGTCGCGAATGGTGCTGAACATTGTGCAATCATCAGCGAACATCCCCACTTCTGACCTTATGATGGAAGGAAGGTCATTGATGAAGCAGCTGAAGATGGTTGGGCTGAGGACACTACCCTGAGGAACTCCTGCAGTGATGTCCTGGAGCTGAGATGATTGACCTCCAACAACCACAACCATCTTCCTTTGTGCTCGGTATGACTCCAACCAGCGGAGAGTTTTCCCCCTGATTCCCACTGACTCCAGTTTTACCAGGGCTCCTTGATGCCACACTCTGTCAAATGCATCCTTGATGCCAAGGGCAGTCACTCTCACCTCACCTTTATTTTAAGGAGATGGAATGTAAAAGTAGGGAAGTCTTGCTAGAGCTGTACATGGCAGTGGTGAGATCACATCTGGAGTACTGTGTACAGTATTGGACATCTAAAGGAGGGATAGACTTGCATTGTTGGCAGTTCAGAGAAGGTTCCTTAACTGATCCATGGGATCATGGAGTTTCTCTTACGAGGAGAGGTTGGGCCTGTACTCATTGGAGTTTAGAAGAATGAGAGGTGATCTTATTGAAACGTAGAGGATTCTGAGGGGGCTTGACAGGGCAGATGCTGAGAGGATGTTTCCTCTCGTGGGGGAACCTAGAACGAGGGGGAAGACTTTCAGGATAAGGCGTCTCCCATGGACGATGGAGATGAGGAGGAATTTCTTCTCTCGGAGAGTCATTAATGCTTGAAATTCTCTCCCCACAGCGGGCAGTGAAGGTTGGGTCATTGAAAATATTCAAAACTGAGTCAGACAGCTTGCTGATCGACAGAGGAGTCGAGGTTTGTGGGGGACCAGGGAGGGAAGAGGAATTAAGGCCACAATCAGGTCAGCCATGATTTTGTTGAATGCCAGAGCAGGCTCGAGGGGCCGAATGGCCTACCTTTGCTCTTAGTTCTTAGGTCTGTCTCTCTCTCTCTTTCCCTCGCTCTCTCTTTCCCCCCCCTTCCTTCCCTCTTTTACGATCTTTTCCCGCAAACCTACCCACCTGAACTGAAGAATGCAAGGCCAGTTTCGAGCCGGAGTTTCTCTGTGTCCGCAGTGGGAATGGGACGCTCAAATACCGGATTCCGCAGCTCCCGACCTCCCGGTTCAGGAAGTCTAGGTGGGGTTAACAGGCTTTGGATTGTCTTCATGAGGAAAAAAAACAGAAATGACACCAAACACTCCCAGGACAGGTACAGCACGGGGTTAGATACAGAGTAAAGCTCCCTCTACACTGTCCCCATCAAACACTCCCAGGACAGGTACAGCACGGGGTTAGATACAGAGTAAAGCTCCCTCTACACTGTCCCCATCAAACACTCCCAGGACAGGTACAGCACGGGGTTAGATACAGAGTAAAGCTCCCTCTACACTGTCCCCATCAAACACTCCCAGGACAGGTACAGCACGGGGTTAGATACAGAGTAAAGCTCCCTCTACACTGCCCCCATCAAACACTCCCAGGACAGGTACAGCACGGGGTTAGATACAGAGTAAATCTCCCTCTGCGCTGTCCCCATCAAACACTCCCAGGATAGGTACAGCACGGGGTTAGATACAGGGTAAAGCTCCCTGTACCAGGTGCTCCTACCTGCCCCCTCATGTGGTTGTAATCAATCCTATGGCCACTATTTCAAAGAGGAGTTGGGGTGTTCTCCATGGTATCCTGGAGCCAATATTTATCCTTCAGCCAATGTCACTGAAGACACAGATTCTCTGGTCATGATCAGGTTGTGCGGACTGTCTGTGTACAAATTGGTTTCCTACATTCCAACAGTGGCTACCCTTCAGAAAGTGCTGTTCTGACTGTGAAGAGCTTTGTGAGGATAAGAGGTGTTTTATCAATGGGAGCTTTTTTAAAAACGTATATCAGGCACCAAATGTCTTCTAACTATTCCCTGAAGAGGATCCCGGAACATGGAGTAGACTTTTCCCGAGGCTGGGTAATGGGCTGGGTGATATTAAAGGGACATCCTTCACTGCTCTGATCACTGGGTTACAATGCAACAACATCTTGCATTGATATAGCACCTATGACAAAGTCAAACATCCCTTCACAAGAACGGTTATTCAACAAAATTTGACAGCGAGCGAAGGAAATATTAGGACAGGTGGCCAAAAGCTTGGTCCAAATGGTAGGTTTTAATGGACTGTCTTAAAGGAGGGGGGAGAGCCAGCGGCGGAGAGATTTCGATGGGGAATTCCAGAGCTCAGGACCCCAGTGGTGCAGTGCTGGAAATCAGCCATGTGCAGGGAGGTCAGAATTGGAGGAGCGCAGAGATCTCGGAGGGTTGTAGGGGCTGGAGGAGGTTACAGAGATAGGATAGGGGCTGAAGGAGGTTACAGAGATAGGATAGGGGTTGGAGGAGGTTATAGAGATAGGATAGGGGCTGGAGGAGGTTACAGAGATAGGATTGGGGCTGGAGGAGGGTACAGAGATAGGATAGGGGTTGGAGGAGGTTACAGAGATAGGATAGGGGCTGGAGGAGGTTACAGAGATAGGATTGGGGCTAGAGGTTATAGAGATAGGATAGGGGTTGGAGGAGGTTACAGAGATAGGATAGGGGTTGGAGGAGGTTACAGAGATAGGATTGGGGCTGGAGGAGGTTACAGAGATAGGATTGGGGCTGGAGGAGGTTACAGAGATAGGATTGGGGCTAGAGGAGGTTATAGAGATAGGATAGGGGTTGGAGGAGGTTACAGAGATAGGATTGGGGCTGGAGGAGGTTACAGAGATAGGATTGGGGCTGGAGAAGGTTACAGAGATAGGATTGGGGCTGGAGGAGGTTACAGAGATAGGATTGGGGCTGGAGGAGGTTACAGAGATAGGATTGGGGCTGGAGGAGGTTACAGAGGTAGGATTGGGGCTGGAGGAGGTTACAGAGGTAGGATTGGGGCTGGAGGAGGTTACAGAGGTAGGATTGGGACTGGAGGAGGTTACAGAGATAGGATAGGGGCTGCAGGAGATTACAGAGATAGGATAGGGGCTGCAGGAGATTACAGAGTTGGGCAGGCTTGTGGGGCTGGAGGAGGTTACAGAAATGGGGAAGGTTGTAGGGGCTGGAGGAGGTTACAGATAGGGAGGGTTGTAGGGTCTGGAGGAAGTTACAGAGATAGGGAGGGCTGTAGGGGCTGAAGGAAGTTATAGAGATAGGGAGGGCTGTAGGGGCTGGAGGAAGTTACAGAGATAGGGAGGGTTGTAGGGGCTGGAGGAGGTTACAGAGATAGGGAGGGCTGTAGGGGCTGGAGGAGGTTACAGAGATAGGGAGTGTTGTAGGAGCTGGAGTAGGGTACAGAGATAGGGAGTGTTGTAGGAGCTGGAGCAGGTTACAGAGATAGGGAGTGTTGTAGGAGCTGGGGCAGGGTACAGAGATAGGGAGTGTTGTAGGAGCTGGGGCAGGGTACAGAGATAGGGAGTGTTGTAGGAGCTGGGGCAGGGTACAGAGATAGGGAGTGTTGTAGGAGCTGGGGCAGAGTACAGAGATAGGGAGGGTTGTAGGAGCTGGGGCAGGGTACAGAGATAGGGAGTGTTGTAGGAGCTGGAGTAGGGTACAGAGATAGGGAGGGTTGTAGGAGCTGGGGCAGGGTACAGAGATAGGGAGTGTTGTAGGAGCTGGGGCAGGGTACAGAGAGGGGGAGGGCGTGAGATCATGCACGGACCTGAAAACAACAATTACAATTCAAAATGGAGGCATTCCAGGAGTGGGAGCCAGTGAACATATTAGGAGATGGTTGACCGTGACTTGGATTGAATTAGGGCATGAGTCTGAGAGATATGGATGGCCAGTGCTGGTTTCTTCCTGATTTACCTCAGTGGAGACTGGCGTGCAGTCCTGGCCCTGGGTGTTGCTGAAGGGGTTGGAGGTAAGCAGGAGCTGTGACTGGCTCATTTCCAGGAGTGGATAGTTCACAAGGATTACTTTACTGAAGTTAAACTTGTAGGTGAAGCGTTTGCCTTTCGTCTTGTGAAGGATCCGCTTGTTGTAGTAATACCTGGAAAAGATCAAGAACATGCAAAATCTGAGAGAGCCCCAGAGAGACACACAGAGCCCAGAGTGACACAGTGACCCCTCCTCCTCCAGTGAATCAGGGGACCCCCCACACCCACACCCCCACCCCAAACGCAGTAGGACACAGAGACTCTCAGACCCTAGAATGACAGAGGGACCTCTGGAGAGACACAGGAAACCCCAGATTTACACCCAGAGCTACACAGAAACTCCCAGGCTGATGCAAGGGGGGCCCCTAGAGTAACAAGAACCGATAGATGCAGAGAACCCGAGAGTGACACAGGGAAGCCAGGACCCTGCATCCCCTGAGCAGTGAAACTCAGACAGACGCAGGCGCCTCACAGAGGTGTCGCTGCTCACTCTTGGCCAGACTGTCTGTCTAAAGCTCTCCATTGCAAGGTGGGAGGAGGGGAAGGGGGGCGGGGGTGGAAATGAGCATTACCGCAGGGCCCGGCTCAGCTTGTCGTAGTTCATGTGGGGTTTACACTTCCGGACGCCCCAGAGCTTGGCCACTTCATCCGGGTCCTTGATGACAAACTCCCCGTAGTCTCCCTGCCAGGCGATGACGTTCTGATATTCCTCCTTCTGTAGCAGCTCCAGGATAAAGTGCCAGAGCTGGATCTGTCGGGATCCGGGACTCGATTCCGGCTTGTAGGCCCAATCTGGGAACGCGAAGCCTGGGGATAAAGTAACAGGAAGAGCAGTGGAGTTAGAAAGGCTTCCAACCTCCCAGGATCAACTTGCAACCTCCAAGAGTATTGAGTTACATCGATCCCTGTCCAACATTTCGAACTGCTGGAATAACACGGATGCAGGCCATTCGGCCGATTGTCTGCTAGCCCCTGTGCTACAGCAACTCAACATTAATTATACTGTCCCAACCACTCCCCATAGCCCTGTATCAATCCCAAACTAATCCCACTGTCCCAACCTCTCCCCATAACCCTGTATCAATCCCAAACTAATCCCACTGTCCCAACCTCTCCCCATTGTCCTGTATCAATCCCAAACTAATCCCACTGTCCCAACCTCTCCCCATGTCCCTGTATCAATCCCCAAACTAATCCCACTGTCCCGCTCTCTCCCCATAGCCCTGTATCAATCCCAAACTAATCCCACTGTCCCACCCTCTCCCCATAGCCCTGTATCAATCCCAAACTAATCCTACTGCCCCGCTCTCTCCCCATAGCCCTGTATCAATCCCAAACTAATCCCACTGCCCCACTCTCTCCCCATAGCCCTGTATCAATCCCCAAACTAATCCCACTGTCCTGCTGTCTCCCCATAGCCCTGTATCAATCTCAAACTAATCCCACTGTCCCAACCTCTCCCCATAGCCCTGTATCAATCCCAAACTAATCCCACTGACCCGCTCTCTCCCCATGGCCCTGTATCAATCCCAAACTAATCCCACTGTCCCAACCTCTCCCCATAGCCCTGTATCAATACCAAACTAATCCCACTGCCCCACTCTCTCCCCATGGCCCTGTATCAATCCCAAGCTAATCCCACTGTCCCAACCTCTCCCCATAGCCCTGTATCAATCCCAAACTAATCCCACTGCCTCACTATCTCTCCATAGCCCTGTATCAATCCCAAACTAATCCCACTGCCTCACTATCTCCCCATAGCCCTGTATCAATCCCAAACTAATCCCACTGCCTCACTATCTCCCCATAGCCCTGTAAGATGGGCTAAAAAAAATAAACGAGCGGCAGATCGAGTGTCAGTCAGCATGAAGTGTTGCTGCTTGGTTAAACGCGCTGACAGTGGGAACTAGACTGTGAATGGGTGAAGAAGCTCCATTGCCAAGGAAGAGCAGAGAGATTGGGGGTGTCGGGGGCGGGGGTGAGGGAACAAGATATTCATGGCAGAACCCCGGGTTGATAAAATTATGAAAAGAAAGATTCTATAACATAAGAGCATAAAACGTTAAAATGTAACGATGACCCAATATAAACACTTAATAGACCTTCAGTTCCTCTGTAATTCTTTCAATGGCATGTGGACATTGCTGGCATTTCTTGCTTATCCCTGAACACCCTTGCTGCAGGTGTAGGCCAGACCGGGTAAGGACAGCCAGGTTCCTTCCCTACAGGCGTCAGCGAACCAGATGGGTTTTTAACAACAATCGATGATCGTCACCATTACTGAGGCTGGATTTCCATTCCAGATGTTATTAACTGAGTTCAAATTCCACCGGTTTCCATGGTGGGATCTGAACCTATGTCCCGAGGTCCATTAGCCTGGATTACTAGTCCATTGACATTGCCACCATCTCCAGCCGAGAATATTACCTTCTTCCAGACAGCCACCTTTAATAAGCATCAGCTCGGTTATAAATATACCGGACATTAAAAAGTAATGCATCTCCCCACTTAGGAGTTATACAGAGAGGGGTTCTTTGGAGTTGAGTTCAGAATGAATGTTATAATTGTGTTATAATTGAATATATAAAGTGAGATGTTATAATTTACTAACTCACTAAAAAATTTATTAAAGAAACAAACTTGCAATGCACTTTAAGCACATCGCAACATGAAAGATTATAAAAAGATGGAAAATATAATCTTACCCCTAATATAGAATCCAAAAGTTAAACCCCTGCAATGCTCTTTTTTTATTCATTCACGGGATGTGGGCTTCGCTGGCCTGGCCAGCATTTATTGCCCATCCCTAATTGCCCCTTGAGAATGTGGTGGTGAGCTGCCTTCTTGAACCGCTGCAGTCTGTGTGGTGTAGGTACACCCACAGTGCTGTTAGGGAGGGAGTTCCAGGATTTTGATCCAGTGACTGTGAAGGAACGGCCGATATATTTCCAAGTCAGGATGGTGAGTGACTTGGAGGGGAACTTCCAGGTGGTGGTGTTCCCATGAATCTGCTGCCCTTGTCCTAGATGGTAGCAGTTGTGGGTTTGGAAGGTGCTGCCTAAGGAGCCTTGGTGAATTCCTGCAGTGCATCTTGTAGATGGTACACACTGCTGCCACTGTGTATCAATGGTGGAGGGAGTGAATGTTTGTGGATGTGGTGCCAATCAAGTGGGCTGCTTTGTCCTGGATGGTGTCGAGCTTCTTGAGTGTTGTTGGAGCTGCACTCATCCAGGCAAGTGGGGAGTATTCCATCACACTCCTGACTTGTGCCTTGTAGATGTTGGACAGGCTTTGGGGAGTCAGGAGGTGAGTTACTTATTGCTGGATTCCTAGCCTCTGACCTGTTCTTGTAGCCACAGTATTTATATGGCTGGTCCAGTTCAGTTTCTGGTCAATGGTAACCCCCAGGATGTTGATAGTGGGGGACTCAGTGATGGTAATGCCATTGAATATCAAGGGGCGATGGTTAGATTCTCTCTTGTTGGAGATGGTCATTGCCTGGCACTTGTGTGGCGCGAATGTCACTTGCCACTTGTCAGCCCACGCCTGAATATTGTCCAGGTCTTGCTGCATTTGGACATGGATTGCTTCAGTATCGGAGGAGTCGCAAATGGTGCTGAACATTGTGCAATCATCAGCGAACATCCCCACTTCTGACCTTATGATGGAAGGAAGGTCATTGAAGCAGCTGAAGATGGTTGGGCCGAGGACACTACCCTGAGGAACTCCTGCAGTGATGTCCTGGAACTGAGATGACTGACCTCCAACAACCACAAACATCTTCCTTTGTTCTAAGTATGAATCCAACCAGCAGAGAATGTTCCCCCTGATTCCCATTGACTCCAGTTTTGCGAGGGCTGCAGTCAAAAATATCTTAGAATATTCATCAAAATCTGAAGTGAAGTGTTACCTTAAGTCCCCTAGTAGCAAGCCGTCTGCTTAGAAAGATACCTCTCGTCAGCTGAGAGTCGAATTGTTTAACTATGCATCCAGCCCTATTGCAGTGAGAAGCATTGAATTGAGGATTTCAACACTTCTAACTTTTCAATGGTGAACTCCCTACCTTTGTACGGTTTCTAATTGAATTAGCTCATCTTTGGCTAATGTAGGTGTTACCTCATTGCACAAGTTCATCCTCTTTTCATTATCCTGATGGGGCTATATCATTCACTATTATTGGTAAATTGTTTAATTATCGAAAATTCTATTATGGAAGTCCTGAGGTTATATCTGGTCAAAAATATTTGTCGTGTCTTACAGTAACAATTCCTATGCCTTCTGTTTACTTGTTTCTTAAAATTAGAATTGTGTTTCATAAAAAGGCTCTTCAGCTTTACACAGAATGGTCAGCTCAGTTCTTTCTTTACAATTAGGTCATTCAAAGGCTATGTCCCCATAGCATCTGTTCTTTAATCATGATATGTAATGCTCCATTTCTGTCTTTAACTTGATTGATAAAGGTCCACAAGACATTGGTGATACCTAGTACTAGTCTTTTAAGAATTCCTTCTTCACACTTAAAACATTAATGATGCCAGGTCACAGACAAAACTGATATTGACTGGATGCTAATATCCTTTTAACATTCCTTTTGCTAAAAGCTATATCATGAGGATTATGAAATAGACAGAACTGAAATATTCTGTTTTTCTCTAATAGCTTGTTACCTGATACCTATGCTTAAAAAAAAGGCTTTTAAAGAAATTTCAGCAAACTCTAAGATCATTAAGTAATGGCCGTGTGTTTTAAGTTAAGGATCAGAGATGTCCTTGCCTTGGTGAAATGTTAACCCTTTTCTGCTTTTTTTTTAAACAGAGTGACCCCTTATTCAACTCATTTGTATTAACTCAAACGTAATGTCTTAATTATATCCAAATTCTATCTAATTATCTATATTCCACCTAATTATCTATATTCCTTTACATTATCTCTCTATCTCTCTCTACCTCTCCCTATCTCTCTCTCTTGATCTACCTCTTTCCCTATCAATGTCTATCTCTCTATCTACCACTTTATCTTTATCTGTCTCCCTCTATCTATCCATCTATCCATCTATCTATCTATCTCACTATCTCCTTAACACTCTCTTTACCTCAATCTCTATCTCTCTCTCTGTCTATGCCTACCTCTCTTTATCTGTCCATCTCTCTATCTGTCTATATCTCTATCTGTCTATCTCTCTCACTCTCTATATCCCTGTATCTCTCTCTCTCTCTCTATCTATATCCCTCTACCTCTCTCTCTACATCCTTCTAACTCTACCTTAATCTCTCTAGCTATCTATCTGTCTATTTACCTATCTATTTATCAACTATCTAGCTATCTCTCAATCTAGCTCCCTCCCTCAATTTATTCCTCTCCACTTTGTCTCTCTCTGTCTACCTCTCCAGCTATCCCTCACTCCCTATCTCTGTCTTTATCTGTATTAATCTCTTTCTCTCGATCTCTCTCTTTATCTACCTCTGTCTATCTCTCTATATCTATCTCTGTCTGTTTATCTCTCTATATCTATCTCTATCTCTCAATCTATCTGCCTGTCTATCTATCTGTCTGTTTATCTGTCTGTTTGTCTATCTATGTTTGTCTATCTATCTGTCTATCTCACTATCTGTCTGTCTATTTATCTCTCTGCCTCTCTCTCTGTCTGTCTATCTGTCGGTCTGTCTATTACTCTAGACATCTATCTGTCTATCACTCTGTCTGTTTGTCTCTCTCTCTCTGTTTGTCTGTCTATCTCTCTGTCTGTCCATCTATCGGTCAGTCTGTCTATCTCTCTGCCTCTCTGTTGGTCTGTCTATCTATTGGTCTGTCTTTCTGTCTTTCTGTTCAACTGCCTGTCTTTCTATCTGCCTGCCTGTCTGGCTGTCCCTCTGTCTGGCTGTTCCTCTGTCTGGCCGTCCCTCTTCCCCTCTGTCTGTCCGTCTGCCCCTCTGTCTGTCCGTCTGCCCCTCTGTCTGTCCGTCTGTCCCTCTGTCTGTCCGTCTGTCCCTCTGTCTGTCTATCTGTCTGGCTGCCTGTCAATCGATTGTTGTTGTTTATCCTAAAGGCAAAATACTGCAGATGCTGGGAATCGGAAATAAAAACAGAAAATGCTGGAAACACTCGGTAGGTCTGGCAGTTCCTGTGGTGAGAGAAACAGTGTTAATGTTTCAGGACAAGTTTCTTTTGCCTGACCTATTTGATTTTCAACTTACCTCTCTCTCTCTCTCTCACTGCCTCGATCACAATCTTTACCTATTGTGAATGGGGTTAATTTACCTGTCCGCAATTAATCTGACTCTGTCTCTATTCATGTCTCCAACATCTGCATGAGTTCACACTCATCACAGTTGGATAATCTGATTATCTCTAGCAATCTGCCCCCAGCCAAAACTGGAAACACACAGCAGGTCAGGCAGCGTCTGTAGAGGGAGAAAGAGAGTTAACGTCTCAGATCAGTGGTCCTTCATCAGAACTGGATCGATATAGAGAGATAGAGATGTGGCAAGTTTTAAGCAAGCAGGGGAAGGGAGGCGGGGGGGCAAAAGAGCAAAAGGGGATGGTCCATGATAGGGTGCAAGGCAGGAGAGATTAAATGACCAACAGGATGCAAAATAAGGCAAAGGGGGTGGTAACCGGGCAAACGGATAAACAAATTACGGGGATTGAGGAGGTGGAAATGGCAACAGCAGAATCATTACTGGTCTGAAAAGATACGAGCTGCGGTTATGATCTGAAATGATCGAACTCAATGTTGAGTCGTGAAGGCTGTGAGCTGCCTAATCAAGAGGTGAGGTGCTGTCCCTCTCGCTTTACATTGAGCTTCATTGGAACATTACAGCAGGTTGAGGACAGAGAGGTCAGAGCGGAGGCCAAGGGAGGAGGATCATCAACTCGGCGAAAGACGCTCTTTGGTCTGCCGAAACTTGTTGGTCTTCCAGCGCAAAGAGTTGTCCCCGACCGAGTGTTGCAGACTGGCACATTCCAAGGTCCAGGACTACGTGCTGAGGGACGCACTAAAGCTTGGGGCAGCCGCCGCAAAGGCGCAATGGGGAGAGGTCGCTGTGTGAGATTTCTCAGCAATACTGCACCGAGGGGCTGGGAATTGTAGAGACCCCTCGGGCTGTATGACTCACATTGAATGTATGTAGTGAATACTAAATGTATCACAATTGTATTGGAGCACCTCAAGTGCAACCTGACCTATGTAGACAACCTGAATCCCATTGCACTGTCCGACTGTCTGTAACGACCATTTTGAAATGTCTGTAATGTTCCTCTGATTGTATTGAAGCACCTCAGGGTGCAACATGATCTACGTGGAAAACTGGAATATGAATGCACTTTTTGTGATGGCCACTTTGAAATGTTTTGTAATGTTCTTTCAGATATTTTATAAATAAAGTATATTTTTCCCCAAAAAAAGAGAGGAAGAATCAAATGGCAGGTGACTGGAAGGTCCTGGTCATGCTCTCTTGCAAGATTTTCACCAGTTCCATTACCATCCCCTTTTTTAGCCAGGCACCATCATCTCTTTGGCCATTTGATCTCTCCTGCCTTCCAGACCTATCATAGATCTTCCCTTTTGTTCTTTCACCCCCCGCCCTCCTTCCCTTTCCTCGCTTCTGTACTTGCTTCTATCTCTAACCTCTTCCAGTTCCGAAGAAAGGCCATCGACCTAAAATCTTAATTTCTGCCTTTCTCCTTCTCCAGATTCTGCCTGACCTGCTGAATATTCCCTGCATTTCACATTTCGGTGTCAAGCTCCACTGTATTTTGGGCTTTGGGGTTAATTTGGGGTTGTTAAAAGGCTAAGGGGTAAGAGTGCATCCCTGAAGTGCTATTGAAGGCCAAAGGACCTATATAGCCCATTAGGGAATATTAAGCTGTTTTAAAGGGGAGTGAGCACTGTAAATGCCGGAAACTCAGCAACCAACTGATCGCACAAATACCAATGAGCTGGACGGGCAAATCATCTGTTTTAATGAGATTGGTTGGGGGATAAATATTGGCAGGGATACTGGGGAGAACTCCCAAGCTCTGCTCCCAATACAGCCACAGAAACGTTGATGGTCATGTGAGGGAATGTCTCGGATTAAGGACATGTTGGGTTGAGAATCGAGCCCACAAACTTCAGTGCAGAGACGAGAGAAGTACCGACTGAGCTAAGAGAGCAAATAGACGGAATCGTTAAAAATGAATTGGTTTGTGTTGAATGAGCTTCAAATACAGAAGATTTCACACGGTTTTCATGAATGTGTTGAAAAGTCACTGTCATAGACAAAGTTACAATGATTGCTACAGACACCATTACAATGACTGTTATAGACTTTGTTATATTCACCATTATAGACACTGTCATACCATCATTCAAATTCGGAGAAGGAGTAGGTCACTTGGCCCCTCGAGCCTGCTCCGCCATTCAATAAGGTCATGGCTGATCTGATTGTTACCTCCTGCTTACCCTCGATACCCTTTTACCCCCTTACTTGTCAACTATCTATCTACCTCTGTCTTTAAAATATTCAAAGAATTATAGACGCTGTTTTATAGTCACAGTTACAATAACTGTTATGGAAAATATTATAATCGCTGTTGTTGTCACTTATAGACAGTGTTATAGTCAATGGTATAGTCACTATTACAGACACTGATACAGACACTGTTATATTCAATGTTATAAAAAACTTAATGACACTCTGTATATTAACTGCTTTCATCACTGTTTACACATTGTTATAGACACTAAGATGAAAGTTAGAGACATAGGTCACTGCTACAGACACTGCTACAGTTACAATTAAAAGCACTGTCATTGCAAATGATTAGACAGTGTAATAATCACCTAATAAAGAAGGTTATAGATATTGTAACGCGCACTGTTACAGACACTGCTACACTTACAGTTATAAACACTGCTCTAGACACTGTTCTGACAATATTATAGACAATTACAGACACTGTGATAAACACTGTTAGTCATTGTTAATGTCAATTTTATAGAAACTATGATATTCTTGATAGAATCAATTCTATAGACTGTTATAGATACTGTGGGAGTCAAAGCTATAGTCGCTGTTACAGACAGTAACAGATATAAACACTGTTATTGAAGCTGGTACTCACATTAGTATAGACAGTGTTATAGCTACTTTCAGACACTGTCATAGGCTCATCACAGACACTGTTACAGTCAAAGTAACAGGCAGTGTTACAGACAATCTTTGAGATACTTCGAGACACTGCTGTAGACATCTTTATGGTCATTGCTATTGACACTCTTTTATTCACTGTTACAGACATTGTTACAGTCACTGAACTAGACATTGTTACAGCCACATATAAACATTGTTGCATTCAATCTTCCATTCACTGTTATATTCAATGTTATAGACACTGTTATACTCAGTTATTGTCACTGATATAGATCTGACATGGTAATTATTAATATGACTCTGATAGACACTTGTTGAAACCGTGAGATGCACTGGTAGAATCAATTCGATGCACGCTGTTATAAACACTGTCCAATCATTGTTGAAGACAATGTTAGAGTCACTATTATACACACTATTATAGTCAGTGTTATAGACACTGTTATACACGCTGCTATAGTTACAATTATAGCCATTGATATAGAAACTATTCCACACACTGTTATAGTCACTGCTATAGATACTGTTATAGTCACTGTTAGAGTCACCATTATAGACATTGTTATAATCACTGTTATAGACATTGTTATAGATGCTGTTATAGTCACTGTTATATTCAGTGTTATAGACACTGTTATATGAACTGTTATAATCACCGTTATAGACAGTATTACAGTCAGTGTCATAGACATGGTTATAGTCGCTGTTACAGTCACTGTTATAGCCACTATTATAGACGCTGTTACAGTCACTGTTACAATCACTGTTACAGACACTGTTACAGTCAGTGTCACAGACATGGTTATAGTCACTGTTACAGTCACTGTTATAGCCACTATTATAGACACTGTTATAATCACCGTTATAGACAGTGTTACAGTCAGTGTCATAGACATGGTTATAGTCACTGTTACAGTCACTGTTATAGCCACTATTATAGACACTGTTACAGTCACTGTTACAATCACTGTTACAGACACTGTTACAGTCAGTGTCATAGACACAGTTAAAGTCACTGTAATATCAAGATACAGTTACTCATGCTGTTATTGACACTGTTGCAGCCAGTGTCTGTTTTAGTCCCTGTTATAGACACTGTTATGGTCACTATAATAGACAGTGTTATGGTCACTGTGATATATGCTGTCATAGCCACTGTCAGATGTACTGCTACAGACACTGTTATACACACTGTCATAGACACTGTTATATACACAGCTACAGACACTGTTATAGACACTGTTATAGTGTCTTTGGGTGGGGGGGGTGGGGGGTGGGGGGTGGCAAGTCTGTCCTGTGATTAAGGCGACTTGGGAGGGGGAGGGGGCGGGGTGACAAGGACTGCCCTGTGGTTGAGGTGACTTGGGGGTGGGCAAGGGCTGCCCCCACCCCTACCATACGCACCTCAACCTTGAAGTCCAACAGGCGACCCGGGCAAGTGATCCACAATGTTACTGTGCACTCACGTCCGAGTTCCCCTCGGAGTGCAGCCCGCCAAGTGCAAGCATTCTATATGCTGTTGTGAAACACGTCAGTGTGCAATCCCGCCAGTGTGGGCAGACGGTCCAGCGGGGGGAGGGGAGGAAGATTCCGGCAGGCGGGCCTTATAATGATGTGCAGATGTATTACAATGAGGTTCCCGATGTCCGATAGTGGGAAATACGGCCCACCATCAGCAGGCGGAGTGGACAATCGCAAACTGCTTTCATGATGTCATGGAACTGATTTTTGGTCTTCTCACCATATTGTCCGCTCACACAACCGAACATGCCTGACATCAGTGGGCATGGAAAATCCCGGTCAGCATTTATAACAGTGACTGTAACAGTGACCATAACAGTGGCTGTAACAGTGTCTATAACAATGACTGTAACGGTGTCTGTAACAGTGACTAAACCAGTGTCTATATCAGTGACTGTATCAGTGACTGCAATAGTGTCTAAAACAATGTCTATAGTAATGACTGTAACAGTGTCTATACCAGTGACTGTCACAGTGTCTATAACAGTGTCTATACCAGTGACTGTAACAATCACTGTAACAGTGTCTATAACAGTGTCTATAACAGTGACTGTAACAGTGTCTATAACTGTATGTAACAATGACTGTAACAGTGACTGTAACAGTGTCTATACCAGTGACTGTCACAGTGTCTATAACAGTGACTGTAACAGTATCTATAACAGTGGCTGTAACAATCACTGTAACAGTGTCTATAACAGTGTCTGTAACAATGACTGTAACAGTGTCTGTAACAGTGACTGTAACAGTGTCTATAACTGTCTGTAACAGTGACTGTAACAGTGTCTATAACTGTCTATAACAATGACTGTAACAGTGTCTATAACAGTGACTGTAACAGTGTCTATAACTGTCTGTAACAAAGACTGTAACAGTGACTGTAACAGTGTCTATACCAGTGACTGTCACAGTGTCTATAACAGTGACTGTAACAGTACCTATAACAGTGGCTGTAACAATCACTGTAACAGTGTCTATAACAGTGTCTGTAACAATGACTGTAACAGTGTCTGTAACAGTGACTGTAACAGTGACTGTAACAGTGTCTATAACTGTCTGTAACAGTGACTGTAACAGTGTCTATAACTGTCTGTAACAGTGACTGTAACAGTGACTGTAATAGCGTTGAGGCGACTTGGGGTGGGGGTGACAAGGGCTGTCCTGTGGTTGAGGCGACTTGCGGCTGGTGGGGGGGTGGGGGGAGTGCGGAAAGGGCTGTCCTGTGGTTGAAGATAATGCACAAGCATGTACAGGGTCTTGGGGGTGATGTGGTGAGCAAGGGAAGCGGCCACACATGAGGGAAACCTTGTATAAAGTGACCATTCCTCTGCAGCTGAGGTGGTTCAGGCACAGCCATATTGACGTTCTTGGGGTTGGCCCTCGAGCTTCTCTGCCCACTCGAGCAATGCAGGGGCACGAAAGTGCCACCCAACGTTCCAGAGCTTTTCACCCCTCGGGCACAGACTGCAAACTAATGAGTGTTTTAGTGGGCTGCAGCACAGCTGGACGACTGGGCACGTTGTACAATCTCCTTACGAAAGCTGGGCCATTGGAGCAAGTTACTGGTGAAGACGCTCATGGCCCCTTGCAATGTCATCATTCAGATTTGGACCAGTGTCCCCCATGGTTTAACAGCGCAGCCTTGCAGTGTGGGTTAGGAGGATGCCCGTGCCTGAGCTGGGAGCACAGTCCAGTGGGCAAAGCTCCCAATCGGTCAGGTGGAGTGGGGCGGAGGTGGGTGAGGTTTCGGGCAGCCATGCAGCGCACTAAACTCTGCCCATCTGAGTGGGGGCAAGCAATCTCCGGGATGTGTCGAGGGGCCTTCAGACTTAACCAAGAGAGGCTCTTAGTGCACCCATGCAAACTCACACATCTCTCTGTTTCATCCTGAAGGAGGAGTACCTCAGGATCATGGAGCCTGGTGAAGTAGCTGTAGACTGAGTAGCTTACAGAGAGCGAAGACGACAGAGAAGAGTGCAGCTGAGGCTCCTGGCTGCAAGGAGGGAGGAGTAGCACCCTCAGGACAGAGGGGTGGTCGGGGCACCTGCACATGCTGCTGAAGAGCCTCAGCGAGCCATCGCTGGTGGGTGCCTAGATAGATCCAGAGTCTGTAGACGCCGCCTTTCATTCTTGCAGACGACTGAGAACCTGTGTCGCTGAAGACTGCGCGTGTCTAGGGAACTGGTCGGTCACATCTATTACCTGCTGCAGGATTTGGCACCACGGGGGCATGGAGGGCAACCACTGCCAGTGGCCGTGAAAGTGACCCTGGTGCTCAATTTCTACGCCAGTGGCTCCTTTCACAGGTGACCCTCGGTGGGATATCACCACCCTGCACCCACAAGGGCATCCAAGAGGTCACAGATGCCACCTTTGCGAGGGCACAGGATGTACATTTCGCCCAGGTCCAGGACAGCCAGGATACAAGAGCCTAGATCTCGGGGTTTCCCACAGGTGCAGGGTGCCATCGCCTGCACTCATGTGGCACTCAGATCTCCATCCCAACACACGGCCAACTACGTCAACTGCAAACGGTTCCATTCACTAAATGTGCAGCTGGTTTGTAACCAGCACACGTGCATCCTCCAGGGGTGCGCTCAGTTTCCAGGGAGTATGCGAGACTCCTACATTCTCAGTGGGTCACAGATCCCTGAAATCTTCCAGGGTCCACAGAGGCTGCAGGGTTGGCTCCTCGGGGACAAGGGCTACCCACAGAGGCCGTGGCTGATGACACCCCGTGTGGCAGCCTCAGACTGCAGCAGAGCGACGGTTATAATGAGGCTCATGCTGCAGCTCACAACTTGGTGGAGGTGACCATCGGGATGCTGAAGATGAGGTTCCGGTGCCTGGACCGGTCTGGTGGAGCCCTGCAATACAGTCCACAGAGGGTGTCACACATCGTCATCGTCTGCTGTGCCCTTTACAACCTGGCGCTGAAATGGGGAGAGGAGATGGCTGGGGAGGAGATGGAGGTCTCCTCCGATGAGGAGGACTCTGATGGGGATGAGGGTGAGGAGGTCCTCGAAGGTGATAATGATGGGGATGAGGCCCTCGCACTGGCCAGACAAAGCAGGCGTGCTCAGGAGGCCCTCATAGCTGCTAGATATGTGGAGGATGATGACGACAGGCAGTGAGGTGACCCCATAGATCCTCATATTGCAACTATGAACGTTTGACACCAGTCTGGCTTATGTCAGCGCACATACCCTCTGTGAGACTGCTCCTGTCTTGGAAACACAGTGGAGGCCCTAATAGTCGCTCAAATGCAGGAGGATGATGACAAAATGCAGTGAGGACACTCCACAGGTCTACATACAGCCTCTGAGAATGTCTGACTCCTGTCTAGCCGAGGGCAGCTTGCTTGCTCTCTGTGATCAGGGTCATATCATAGACACGCAGCCATGAAACTTTAAAAGCATCTGATCCTTTGTTTGCCTTCAGGAGCACAGTGTAACTGGTCACAGATGCTGAAGAGATGGGGGCCAACCCCACCTTAAAGGTGCTGAGAGCACACAGAGAGAATGAGGGAACTCTGTGGTGCCTGCCCACTACATTCTGGCAGCAATGACCAGCACCATCGAGGTGCAGGCATCAGTAATGTGTCCAGGAGTGTGAGGCCGGACCATCACTGTGGTCTGAAGGTTACACAGACCACAGGGAAGAGGCCCTGGACAGAGACACCTGCCTTTATCTTGTGCATAAACGTTTCATATCTGAGTGACACAAACACTGCTCAGCAGAACAAGGAGCCATAGGCAGGGAGACATTCTTGGGAGTTTATTGACAATAGTTTGTACAAGTGATTAACACCCGTGTCCAGGCTGTGTAACTACATCTTCTTAACCGTCCTAACCCTGCCGCTACATCTTGGTGCTCATTGGACATCCACAGTGGAGGTGGAGGCAGCCTGCTGACTGCGGTGCCCTGTCTGTGAGGACCTCTGGAGGGTCTGAGACCTGGACAGGGCCCTGGCCTGCTTTCAGGGTCCTGTTGAGTGGCAGTGGCACCCTCCTCGGCCTGTGGAGCTGGAGCTGCTGAGGTCACAGGAAGTGGGGGGGTTTGGGTAGACCGGACACTCCCAGAGTCACCTGGATGGATGACCCTGGGGGAGGGGCAGGGTACACATGCTAATCCTCCTCCCTATGGGTGCCCGAGGGCCCCTGGCTGACTCCTTGAGGAGAAGGGGTAGCTGGAGTGAGCATCCCTCTCACGTACACACTGTTGGAGGCCAACTATGGCGTCAGGGATGGAGTTGAGCCCGTGCAGCAGTGCAGGACTGATGTCCTTGACCAAGGTCTCCCTGGTGGCCCCCATTCTACCTCAGTGAGTTGACATGCTGGCGCTATCACCTCAGCATGAAGGCGGACGGACTCCACCATCGTGCCTTGCAATCTGAGGAGTGCAGCGGATATCCCTTCCTGATGTTCCCCAGCTTGCCTTTGCAGCTCCAGCAACTGAGACATGACCGAGTCCAGAGGCTCCTCATCTGACTCGGACTCAGCAAATTTCTGGCCTCCAGCAGTCCCCTGAGTGCCGGGGACCTGGGAAGTCCCTACCTCCGCCTGCTGTGGATCGGACAGTGCGATGTGCTCACCAGATTGTGACCCTGAGGCTACTCTAAAGCTAGGTCCCACCAAGGTGTGTGTCTCTGCGCTGGTGGGGGGGTGTGGGTGAGCGCTCTGACGGGACTTCAAGGAGGGTACCTCCAGATTCCTCCGGAGGTTTCCGTGGGTTTTGATTGGAGGTCCTGGGTCATAGGCTCCCTTGGCTGTTTCCCAGATGTGCCTGCGGAAGCAAGGGGAGATAATTAGTGCATGGCAGTGACCTGTGAATGAGGACACATCACTCACAATATGGTTGTCTGATGGATGTTGCTCTGCAGGACCCTCTCTTGGTAGAGCAGCGCCGACCTCACCATCAGCACAGGACCAGTCCCGGTCATCGCCGGCCAGCTGGATGGCTCTGTTTTCCAAGTCTGTGAGGACCTTGATCTCAGGCATTGCTCCACGGGTCTGAGATATCTCCCTCTTGTTGTGTGCCAGCTTGTCCTGCATGGATAGAGATGGAGAGAGTGTAAGCAGGACGCCTGCCAGGTCAGATGGTAAGTATGCCTGGCCTGTGTGGGTGGTGAGTGGTCCCTTGGACAGGGTGAGGACAATGAAGGTGTGTGTGTGAGAGAGTGAATGGTGATGTCCCTTGAACTAGCAGTGAGTGAGGGCCCTGTGGGTGTGTGATAGGTTGGTGAGTGTGTGAGCTGAGAGTGATGAAAAGAGTGACTTACCCTGGCGGAATGGAGATCATTCGTCCTCTTATGGAACTGGGTGATTGTCCCCTTTTGCAGGGCGTTGGCGCTGACCACCACTGACCACCACCTCCCAAGGCAGATTAGCGATGTTACTGCCCATCCTGTGGCCAGAGCGGGGGTAGAGGACATCACAGCGAGACCCACTGTGTCCAAAAGGTGCTGGAGGGATGTGTCATTGAAGCTGGGGGGCTGCAGTCTCTTTGCTTTTCAGGACCATGTCCTCTCAGCAACAGTTGTGGGCTGGAAGCACTGAGAGGTGTGAGCGTGGCTGGACTTTTAATATAGTGCCCGGTATGCTGAAGTGGCGAGGGGATGGCGTAGTGGGCAAAAGAGTGCCTACCCGCCATGGAAAAGGTGTGTTTCCTGGGAATACATAATTAATGTGTCATTATACCCGTTCTCTACCACACTTAGTACAAAAACAAAAGGTTATGGACATTGTTATAGACTCTGTTATAGTCATTGCTATAGTCATTGTTATAATCTCTGTTATATTCACTGTTGTAGATATTGTTATCGTCACTGTGATAGTCACTGTTGCAGACACTATTGGAGATATTGTTATATTCAATGTTACAGACACCTTTATAGCCACTGTTATAGGCACTGTAATAGTAACTGTTATAGACACTGTTATGTTCACTGTTATAGAAACTGTTTTCTTCACTGTTATAACTACTGTTATAGAAACTGTTACAGACGCTGTAATAGACACTGAAATAGACACAGTTACAGCCACTGTTGTGGAACTGTTATAGACTGTTAGAGCCACTGTTTTATTCAATGTTATAGACACTGAAATTATCACTGTTATAGACACTGTTACAGACAATGTAATAGACAGTGTTATAGACTTTTATAGACACTGTTATAGTCAATGTTATCAATACTGTAATAGACACTGGTATAGTCACTGTTACAGATGCATAGTCACTGAAATAGACACTGATATAGACACTGTTATAGCCACTTTTATAGTAATTATTATAGACCCTGTAATAGACACTGTTACAGATACTGTATTAGACACAGTTATGATCACTCTCATGGACATTGTTATCATCCTTGTTATAGAGACTGTTATACACACTGTTATATTCATTGGTATAACCACTGTAAGAGATCCTGTTACAGACAGTGTTTTCATCACTGGTATAAATGCTGTTATGGGCACTGTTGTAGACACTGATATAGACACTGTAATAGGCACTGCTACGGACACTGTCATTGACGTTGTTATAGTTACAGATACAGACAATGCAATAGGCATTGTGATAGACACTGGTATAGTTACTGTTATAGACACTGTTATAGTCACTGTTGTAGATGCTGTTGTAGGCTCTGTCATAGACAATGTTAGAGTCACTGTTATACTCTTACAGTTACTGTTATAGCCACTGTTACAGACACAATTATAGTCACTGTTATAGACTCTGTTATAGAGACTGTGAAAGTCACTGTTATAGACACTGTTGCAGATACTGTTAGAGACACTATTATAATCAATGTTAGAGACACTATTATGGTCACTGTTATTGACACTGCAACGGACAGTGTTATAGACACTGTTATAAACACTGTTATAGACACTGCTGGAATTGCTGATATAGGCACTGTTTCAGACACTATTATAGTCACTGTAATAGACAGTGTTATAGTCACTGTTATAGTCGCTGTTCTTGATGCTGTTAAAGACATTGTTACAGTTACAGATATAGACAATGTAATAGACACTATATCAGTTACTGTTATAGACACTGTTATACACTGTAATAGGCACTGTTACAGACACTGTTATAGACACTGTTATAGATACTGTTGTGGACACTGCTGTAGGCATTGCTACAGGCACTGCTACAGGCACTGTTACAGGTGCTGTTGTAGACATTGTTAGAGTCATTGTTATAGACTCTGTTATAAGCACTGTTGTAGTTACTGTTAGAGACTGTTATAAACTCTGTTGTAGAGATTGTTATAATCACTGTTATAGACACTGTAATAGACACAGTTATGGTCACTCTTGTAGACATTGTTATCATCCTTGTTATAGGCACTATTACACACACTGTTATATTCACTGTTATGGTCACTGGTATAAACACTGTAAGAGACCCTGTTATAGACAGTGTTTGTCACTGATATAGACACTGTTATGGGCACTGTTGTAGACACTGATATAGACACTGGAACGGACACTGTCATTGATGTTGTTATAGTTACAGATACAGACAATGTAATAGACACTGGTATAGTTACTGTTTTGGACACTGTTGTGATGCTGTTATAGGCACTGTTATAGACACTGTTATAGACACTGTTATAGATACTGTTGTGGACACTGCTGTAGGCATTGCTACAGGCACTGCTACAGGCACTGTTACAGGTGCTGTTGTAGACATTGTTAGAGTCATTGTTATAGACTCTGTTATAAGCACTGTTGTAGTTACTGTTAGAGACTGTTATAAACTCTGTTGTAGAGATTGTTATAATCACTGTTATAGACACTGTAATAGACACAGTTATGGTCACTCTTGTAGACATTGTTATCATCCTTGTTATAGGCACTGTTACACACACTGTTATATTCACTGTTATGGTCACTGGTATAAACACTGTAAGAGACCCTGTTATAGACAGTGTTTGTCACTGATATAGACACTGTTATGGGCACTGTTGTAGACACTGATATAGACACTGGAACGGACACTGTCATTGATGTTGTTATAGTTACAGATACAGACAATGTAATAGACACTGGTATAGTTACTGTTTTGGACACTGTTGTGGTGCTGTTATAGGCACTGTTATAGACATTGTTATAGACACTGTTATAGATACTGTTGTGGACACTGCTGTAGGCATTGCTACAGGCACTGCTACAGGCACTGTTACAGGTGCTGTTGTAGACATTGTTAGAGTCATTGTTATAGACTCTGTTATAAGCACTGTTGTAGTTACTGTTAGAGACTGTTATAAACTCTGTTGTAGAGATTGTTATAATCACTGTTATAGACACTGTAATAGACACAGTTATGGTCACTCTTGTAGACATTGTTATCATCCTTGTTATAGGCACTGTTACACACACTGTTATATTCACTGTTATGGTCACTGGTATAAACACTGTAAGAGACCCTGTTATAGACAGTGTTTGTCACTGATATAGACACTGTTATGGGCACTGTTGTAGACACTGATATAGACACTGGAACGGACACTGTCATTGATGTTGTTATAGTTACAGATACAGACAATGTAATAGACACTGGTATAGTTACTGTTTTGGACACTGTTGTGATGCTGTTATAGGCACTGTTATAGACATTGTTTGAGTCACTGTTATAGACCCTGTTATAGAGACTGTTAAAGTCACTGTTATAGATACTGTTATAGACACTGCTATAGACTCTTCTCATAGAGACTGTGAAAGTCACTGTTATAGACACTGTTACAGACAATGCTGGAGACACTGTTATATTAAATGTTAGAGACAATGTTGTGGTCACTGTTACAGACACTGTAATGGACAGTGTTATAGACACTGTTATGTTGACTCTTATAGATAATGTTTTAGATACTGTTACAGACACTGTAATAGACACTGTTATACATACTGTTAAAGGCACTGTTATAGACACTGTTACAGGCATTGTTATAGTCACTGTCATAGCCACTCTTATGGACACTGTTACAGTCACTGCTGGAGTCGCTGATATAGGCACTGTTTTAGACGCTGTTACAGTCTCTGCAATAGACAATGTTATTGTCACTGTTATAGACACTGTTATAGATGCTGTTAAATACATTGTTATAGTTACAGATATAGACAGTGTAATAGACACTGTGATAGTCACTGGTATAGTTACTGTTATAGACACTGTTATAGACACTGTTGTATACACTGTTGTAGACACTGCTATAGGCACTGTTATAGCACTGTTAGAGTCACTGTTATAGGCACTGTTATAGATACTGTTTTGGACACTGTTATAGTCATGGTTTTGGATACTCTTGTAGATGCTATTATAGGCACTATTATAGACACCGTTATAGTTGCTGTCATAGTCACTGTTATAAACACTGTTATAGACACGGTTATAGGCACTGTTAGAATGACTGGAATAGGCACTGTTATAGTCACTGTTTTGGACATTGTTGTAGATGCTATTATAGGCACTATTATAGACACTGTTAGAGTGACTGTTATAGAGACCATTATAGTCACTGTATAGGCACTGTTATAGGCATTGTTATATACTCTGTTATAGTCACTGTTATAGACACTGTTGCAGACACTGTTATGGTCACTGTTGTAGCCATTGTTATAGCCTCTGTTATACAGACTGTTATAGACACTGTT
The DNA here is from genome assembly GCF_964194155.1 of Cetorhinus maximus. Lineage (NCBI taxonomy): Eukaryota > Metazoa > Chordata > Chondrichthyes > Lamniformes > Cetorhinidae > Cetorhinus > Cetorhinus maximus. The sequence goes on from NW_027597963.1 coordinate 44,863, forward strand.
ATAGACACTATTGCAGGCACTGTTATAGCCATTGTTATAGCCTCTGTTATACAGACTGTTATAGGCACTGTTATAGACACTGTTGCAGACACTGTTATGGTCACTGTTATAGCCTTTGTTATAGCCTTTGTTATAGTCACTGTTATAGTCACTGTTATGGTCACTGTTATAGCCTTTGTTATAGTCACTGTTATAGTCACTGTTATAGATACTGTTAAAGACACTGTTATAGTCACTGTTATAGAGACCGTTATAGATGCTGTAATAAACACTGTTATAGGCACAGTAATAGACACTGTAATAAACACTGTTATAGGCACAGTAATAGACACTGTAATATACACTGTTATAGATACTGTTATAGACACTGTAATATACACAGTTATGGTCACACTCATTGAAATTGTTACCATCCTTGTTTTTGACACTCTCAAAGTCACTGTTATATTCACTGTTACAGTTATTGGCATAGACACTGTAATAGAGAGCGTTATAGTCATCATTGTAGACACTATTATAGACACTGTTACGGACTCTGTTATAAGTAATGGCACAGAAACAGTGTTATAAAGACTGTAATAGACATTGTTATAGTCACTGATATGGACACTGTTATATACACTGTCATAGTCACTCTCATAGACGCTGTAATAGACACTGATATTGACCTAAAGGCAAAATACTGCGGATGCTGGAAATCTGAAACAAAGACAAAAAATGCTGGAAAAACTCAGCAGGTCTGACAGCATCTGCGGCGAGAAAGTCAGGCTGATATTGACATGTTATGGTCACTGTTATAGACTCGAATATTAACTGTTATGTTGACAGTTATAGATACTGTTATAGGCACTGTTACAGATGCTGCTATAGACACTGTTATAGCCACTGTTGTAGACACTGTTATCGACACTGTTGTCGACACTGTTGTAGACACTGTTGTAGACACTGTTATCAACACTGTTGTAAATACTGTTATCGACACTGTTGTAGACACTGTTATCGACACTGTTGTAGATACTGTTATCGACACTGTAGTAGACACTGTAATAGACACTATTATAGTCACTGTTATCAATGCTCTGATAGACACTGATATAGACACTTTTATAGTCACATATATAGTCACTGTTTTGGCCCCTGTTACAGACAGTGTTACAGTCACTGTTTTCAATACTGTAATAGACACTTATATAGAAACTGTTCTAGTCACTTTTATAGTCACTGATTTAGACTCTGTAATAGACACTTAAAATCACCATTATAGGCACTGTTATAGACCCTGTTATAGACACCGTTACAGACACTCTGGTAGATACAGTTATGGTCACTCTCATAGGTATTGTTATCATCTTTGTTATAGACACTGTTATACACACTGTTATATTCACTGTTATAGTCACTGATATAAACACTGTAAGAGACCCTGTTACAAGCAGTGTTATAGTCACTGATATAAACACTGTTATAGGCATTGTTATAGACACTGTTATAGTTACTGGAATACACAGTGTTAGAGTCACTGTGATATACACTGCCATTACCACTGTTAGAGACACTGTTATAGACACAGTTAAAGACACTGTTATAGAAAGTATTATAGGTACTGTCATAGACACTGTTCTAGATACTTTATATACTATGTTATTGGTACAGTTACACACACTATTACAGACTCTGTTACAGATTCTGTTACAGTTTCTGTTACAGACACCTGTAATAGTCAATGTTATGGGCAATGTTATAGACATTGTTATATACTATGTTTTAGATACAGTTAAACATACTGTTATAGACCCTGTTACAATCACTGTTATAGACACTGGTATAGTCACTGTTATATACAATGTTGCAGTCAGTGTTATTGACATTGTTATAGTCACTGTTATAGACAATGTTGTAGACATTGTTATAGACTATGTTATAGACATTGTTATCATCACTCTTATAATCTCTGTTATATACACTTGTAGATACTGTTATAGTCACTCTGATAGTCACTGTTATAGGCACTGTTGCAGACACTGTTAGAGATGCTGTTATATTCAATGTTAGAGACAACCTGATGGTCACTGTTATAGACTCTGTCATAGTGACTGTTAGAGACACTTATGTACACCATTATAGATACAGTTATAGACACTGTTACAGCCACTATTATAGTCACTGTTATAAACACTGTTGTAGTCATTGTTATAGACACTGTTGCAGACTCTATTAGAGACGCTGTTATATTCAATGTTAGAGACACTGTTATGGTCACTGTTATAGACACTGTAATGTTCGATGTTATATATGCTGTTATAGACACTGCAATGGACACTGTTATCAATACTGTAATAGACACTGTCATAGACACTGTTATCAATACTGTAATAGACACTGACATAGGCACTGTTATAGCCACTTTTATAGTCACTGTTTTAGACTCTGTAATAGACACTTAAAATCATCGTTATAGGCACTATTATGGACCCTGTAATGGACACTGTTACAGGCACTCTAATAGATACACTTATGGTCACTCTCATAGACATTGTTATTGTCCTTGTTATAGACACTGTTATACACACTGTTATATTCACTGTTATAGTCACTGGTATAAACACTGTTATAGGCACTGTTATAGTCACTGTTATAGTCACTGCAATATACACTGCCATAGTCACTGTTAAAGACACTGTTATAGACAGTATTATAGGTACTGTCATAGACACTGTTCTAGACACTTTATATATTATGTTATTGGTACAGTTACACATACTATTACAGACTCTGTTACAGATTCTGTTACAGGCTCTGTTACAGACACCTGTAATAGTCAATGTTATAGACAATGTTATAGTCATGGTTGTAGACACTGTTATATACTATGTTTCAGATACAGTTAAACATACTGTTATAGGCTCTGTTACAATCTCTGTTATAGACACTGGTATAGACACTGGTATAGTCACTGTTATATACAATGTTACAGTCAATGTTATTGACATTGTTATAGTCACTGTTATAGACAATGTTGTAGACATTGTTATAGACTATGTTATAGACATTGTTGTCATCACTGTTATAATCTCTGTTATATACACTTGTATATACTGTTATAGTCACTCTGATAGTCACTGTTATAGGCACTGTTGCAGACACTGTTAGAGATGCTGTTATATTCAATGATAGAGACAACCTGATGGTCACTGTTATAGTCTCTGTCATAGTAACTGTTAGAGACACTTATGTACACCATTATAGATACAGTTATAGACACTGTTACAGCCACTATTATAGTCACTGTTATAAACACTGTTGTAGACATTGTTATAGTCACTGTTGCAGACTCTATTAGAGACACTGTTATATTCAATGTTAGAGACACTGTTATGGTCACTGTTATAGACACTGTAATGTTCGATGTTATATATGCTGTTATAGACACTGTAATAGACACTGTTATCAATATTGTAATAGACACTGTTATAGACACTGTTATCAATACTGTAATAGGCACTGACATTGGCACTGTTATCAATACTGTAATAAACAATGAAAAAGACACTGTTATAGTCACTTTTATAGTCCCTGTTACTGTTCCTGTAATGGATACTGTTAAAATCACTGTTATAGGCACTGTTATAGATATTCTTATAGACACTGTTATGACACTAATGTAGACACAGTTATAGTCACTGTAATAGACACAGTTATATTACAGATTAGAGACACTGTTATGGTCACTGTTATACATACTGTTACAGACACTGATATAGACACTGTTATAGTCACTTTTATAGTCACGGTTATACACACTGTTATGGACACTTTTATAGTCACTGCTATCGTCACTAGTTACAGACATTGATAGACAGTGTCATAGGCACTGTTACAGATGCTGTCATAGTCACTTGTACAAAAACTGTTATTGGCACTATTTTAGATACTGTCATAGGCACTGATCCAGACATTGTTATTGGGACTTATAGTTATTGTTCTAAACTCTGATATTGACACTGTCTAGAAATATGTCATAGTCACTGTTATAGACAGTGATGTAGATATCCTATCAACACTGGTCTCGTGACTGTTATAGAAACTGTGATAGTCACTGTTATGGTCACTGTTAAAGTCACGGTTAAAGTCACTGTTATAGACACTGTTCTGGACACTGTTAGATACACTATTAAAGCCACTGCTGTATACACAGTTATAGTCACTGTTATAGTCACTGTTATACACCCTGATATACACACTGTTATACACACTATTATACATGCTGCTACAGTCAATGTTATAGTCACTCTTATAGTCATTTTTATATTCACTGTAATAAACACTGTTATAGACAGTGTTAAAGTCACTGTTATAGACACTGTTATACCCAGTGTTACAGAAAATATTATAGTCAGTGTTATTGACACTATTATTGACACCGTTATAGACACAATTATAGACACTTATAGTCACTGTTATAGACACTGTTATACACACTGTTACAGAAAATATTATAATCTGTTATTGACGCCATTATAGACACTGTTATAGATACGGTTATAGACACCGTTATAGACACTGTTATACACACTGTAACAGAAAATATGATAATCAGTGTTATAGACACCGTCATAGACACTGTTATAAACACTGTTATAGACCCTGTAATAGTCACTGTTATAAACACTGTTATAATCACTGTTACAATCACTGTTATAGACACCGATCTAGACACTGTGATAGTCACTGGAACAGACACTGTTGTAGGCATTGTTATACACACTCTTTTAAACATTCTTATAGACAAGGTTAGGCATTGTTTTAGATGCTCTAAATGGCAGTAAACACTGTAATGGACATTCTTAGGTTCATTTTTATGGATACTTGTAGACAATGTTATGGATATTTTGATAGGCACTGATAGAGTCACAATGATATACACTGTTAGAGACATGCTTATTATCACTGCTATAGAAATTTTTATAGATGTTGTTATATACACTGTTATAGAAACTTTTTTACACACACTGTTACTCATTCTTCTTGACACTTTTATAGACATTGTTATTCACAATGTTATAGTCACTGTTATGGGCACTTATATAGACGCTGCTATAGATACAGTCATCGGCATTGCTGTAGACTCTGTTATTAACTCTGTCATTATCACTGTTATAGACACATGCTTTAACATCTATTATTACTGTTATGGATACTGTTATAGATGCTGTTAGAAATACTGTCATAGTCACCATTTAGGAAACTTTAATAGTCACTGCTACGCCAACTGTCATAATCGATCTCAGTCACTGTTATTGACACTGTAAGAGACAATGTCACAGATACTGTCATAGAAACTTTTATTGACATTCTTGCTCACTGTTCTTAACTCTTTTATTGACACTGTTATAGATGCTGTTAGAGTTAATGTTACAGGCACTTTTACCTGCATTGTGTTGGTAATTGCTATAGCTACTGTTTTTAACATTGTTATCTGATATGGTCACTGTTGTAGGCACTGTTTCAGACAATGATATGAAAGAGTGTGGTAGAAACCGTTCAGTCACTGTCATCATTATAGACACTGTTTTAGAGTTTTTACAGACACTGTTATAGGCACACTTTAATTCAATTTTAATCACTGTCCTCGACACTGCTATAGACACTTTTATGCAACCCTTTATAGAGACTTTTACAGTCAATGTTACAAACCCTTTTATAGTAACTGTTTTAGACACTGCTGTAGATAATGTTGAAGTCACAGTAATAGGCATTGCTATTGGACACAGTTATTGTCACTATTGTAGACGATGTTATAGATGGTATTATACCCACTGGCGTATACATTTATAGATATAGCTATCATCACTGTTATAGACACTGATATAGATAGTCATCATCACTGTTATCAACACTGTTACAAATACTGTCATAGCAACCATTACAGACACTCTTACAGTCACTGTTACAGGCGCTGTTTTAGTTACTGTTATAGACACTGTTATAGTTGCTGTTATTGACACTGTTATAGTCACTGTTATAATAACTGTTATAGACACTGTTATCATCACTGTTACGGACACTGTTATAGTCACTGTAATAGACACTGTCATAGATACTGTAATAAACAGTGTCATAGACACTGTTCTATGCACTTTAATATACAGTATTCTGCACACTTTTATTGTCAGTGCTTTATACAATGTTACAAATATTTTTACAGTCAATGTTAAATATACTGTTATAGGCACTATTACAGTCATGTTATATAGGCTGTTATAAAGACTGTGGTAGAAACTGTTACAGACACAGTTATAGAAAATGTTATAGAAATTGTTACAGACCCTATTATAGACACTGTTATAGTCACTGTTATAGTCACTGCTACAGCCACTGTTATAGTCATCATTATAGTCACTATCATAGACAGTAATATAGACACTGTTTTGGTAAGTGTTATAGACATTGTAAAAGATTATATTATAGATACTGTTATAGATGATGTTATATATACTGTTATAGTCACTGTTATAGACACTGTTATTGTCACTCTCACTTTTATAGACATTGTTATGGACGCTCATAGTCACTGTTACAGACACTGTTGTAGACATTGTTATAGACACTGTTATAGTCAATGTTATATTCACTGTTGTAGACATGGTAATAGTCACTGTTATAGACAGTGTTATAGACGCTGTTATAGTGACTGATATAAACACTGCTCTAGTCACTGTTATAATCAGCGATGTAGCCAGACTGATAGATACTGCTGTAGATAGATACTGGTCTAAACACTGTTTTATGTCAATGATTCACTCACTCTTATACACAATGTTATCACCACTGTTAGAGACACAATTATAGATGCTAAGGTCATTGTTAGAGGCATTGTTAGAGTTAATGATACAAACAAATTTATTGACTCTGTCATAGACACTTTTACAGAGGCTGATTTAGTGACTGATACGGAGATAAGAACATTACGGGAGCAGGAGCTGACCCCTTGAGCCTGCTCTGCCATTCAATACCACCATGGCTACTCTTTGGCCTCCTGCCCACTCCCCCATATCCCTCGATTCCCTGAGAGACCAAAAATCTGTCTATCCCAGCCTTAAATATACTGAATGATGGAGAATCCTCAAAACCGTGGGACAGGGAATTCCAAAGGATTTACATCTGTTTGAGTGAAGACATTTCTCCTCATCTCAGTCCAAAACGATGGTCTCCTCATCCTGAGAGTGTGCCCCCCGTATATTAGACCCCCCCAACCAGGAGAAACAACCTCTCAGCGTCTACCCAGTCAAGCCCCTTCAGAATCTTGTATGTTTCGATGAGATCACCTCTCATTCTCTAAACTCCAGAGAATATAAACCCAATTTACTTATCCTCTAATTATAGGTCAACCACGGCACACCACACCCACCATCCTCCCTTCCTCCCCACCAAACCTCAGGGTCCAATCTAATTCATTTTAGCTGCATCGCTTCCAATGTAAGTATATCCTTCCTTAAACATGGAGGCCAAAACTGCACACAGTATTCCAGATGTGGCCTCACCCAATCCTGTACCATTGCAGCAAGACTTGTTTATTCAGGGGAGGTGGTGGCGTAGTGGTATTATCACTGGACTGGTAATCTAGAGATCCCAGGTTAATCCTCTGGGGATTTGGGTTCAAATCCTGCCATAGTGGAATTTGAATTCAATAAAAATAATGAAAAGTTAAAAAATAAAACCCATCTGGTTCACTCCCCTTAGGGGACAAAAGCTGCCATCCTGGCCTCCATGTGACACAAGGGACAGGCAATAAGTTCTGGCCTAGCCAGCAATGTCCACATCAAAGCAAAAGAAATTCTAGTACTCCAGCATGCACACTTTACCTGTGTGCTAACTTTCTGCGTTCCTTTTATCAGTCTCTCTGAACATCAACATTTTCAAGTTTCACATCTTTTTAAAAAAAAGCGTTCTGCTTTTCCATTCAAAGTGAAAAACTTCACACTTCCCCACATTGTAGTCCTTCTGCCACTTTGTTGCCCACTCTGTTAAACTGTCTGTATCTCTTTGCAGCCTCTTTTCTGCTCCCTGCCCTCCCCCTCAGTTTGCATTCACACCCAACTTCACATTGTCAGCAAACTGAGATACATTACTCTTAGTCTCTTCATTTAATTCATTCATGTCAGTTTTATAATAGCTGAGGCCCCAGTGCTGATCCTTGCAGTACTCCACTAGTCAGAGCTCGCCTCTGTATAAATGTCCCATTTATCTGTACTCTTTGTTTCCCTTTCGTTAACCAATTCTCTATCCATTCTAATATATTTCTCCCGAATGAATGGAAATCCAAAAAGCTATATCTTCCGAATCTCCTTTGTCCCACTCGTTACATCCTCAACAAAACTCTAAGAAATTTGTCAACCATAACTTCCCATTTGTAAAACCGTATTAACTTAGTCTGATCAGACTGTGATTTTCGAAGTGCTTTGTTAAGACTTCCTTCATAATAGATTCTAGCATTCCGTTAATAACTGACTCAGGCTGACCGGACTGTTTTTACCTCTGATGCATTTCTTGAATAGCAGTGTTACAATTGCTAACTTCCAATTCACTGGGACTATTATAGGAGCTAGGGAATTTTGGAAAATCAAAACCAGCACCTCTACTATCTATAGATACAGTTATAGAGACAGCAGTTGACGCTGTTAAAAATACTGCTACAGACACCGCTATAAACAATGTTATAATCAATGTCATAGTCACCCTTATATTCAGTCAAATAGATACTGTTGCAGTCACTTTCATACTCTCAGTTATAGACAATGCTACGATCACTCTTATTGACACTGTTGTATGCACGATTAATCGTCACTGTTATAGACAATGTTATAGACACTGTGAGAGACACAATGATAGATACTGTTATAGTCACTGTTATAGACAATGTTATGGACACTGATAGACACTATGATAGACACTGTCATAGACAATGTCATAGTCACTGTTATAGACACTTAGAGACATTGTTAAAGTCACTGTCACTGTTATAGTCACTGTTAGAGACATTGTTATAGTCACTGTCACTGTTAAAGACGCTGTTAGAGACATTGTTATAGTCACTGTCACTGTTATAGACACTGTTAGAGACATTGTTATAGTCACTGTCACTGTTAAAGACACTGTTAGAGACATTGTTATAGTCACTGTCTTTCTCTCTCACACTCCCCCTCTTTCTCCATCACTCTCTCTCTTTCCCCCTCACTATCTCTCTACTGTCTCTCTCACTCTTCTTTCTCGAGCTGCCTCTCATTCTCTTACATTCTCTCAACCTTTTTCTCTCACAATTTATCATTCTTCCTCTTTCTCACTCTCCCTCATTCTCTCCTCTTCCTCCCTCTCTTTTTTTCTTTCTTACTCTATCTCCCTCTTTCTCTCTCACTTTCTCTCTGTCTTTCTCCCTATATTTCTCCCTATCTTTTTCTTTGTCTTTTACTCTCAATCTCTCTGTCTCCCTCCCTACTTTTCCTTGTCTCTCTCTTCCTAAATCTTCCTCTCTTTTCTCGTTCTCCCTTTTTCTCTCTCTCCCCCTCTCTTTCTCCCTCACCCTCTCTCTCCCCATTCTCTTTTTTCTCTGTCTTTCCTCCTTATCTTTCTCACACTCCCTCTTATTCTCACTTTCTGCTTCTGTCTCTCCTATCTCTCTGTCTTTCTCCATTGCCTTCTTCCTCCTTTCCTCTCACTCTCGCTCATTCTCCCTCACCTCGTTCTGTTTCTTCCTCAATCTCTTTCTGTTTTTCCCTCTTTCCATCTCGCTCAGTCTCTTGTGCCCTTATTCTCTCACTCAGTATTTTTCTCCTTTTCCTTTTTCCCTCCCTCCCTCTTTCACACACACTCTTTCTCCATCACTATTTCTCCCTCACACTTTTTCCTCTCCATTTCTCTTTCTCACTCTTTCACTTTCTCTTTCTCCCTCAGTCTATCTCTCCCCCCCACCACACATCTTTCTCCCTCACTTTTCCTTTATTTTCTCTCTCCTCTCCCTCTCTCCTTGACATCCTCTTTCTCTTTCTCCCTCACTCTATTTCTCCCTCACACTCTCTCTTTCTCCCTCACACACTTCCTCTTTATTCTCTCTCTTCTCCCTCTCTCCTCAACATCCTCTTTTTCCCTCACTCTATCTCTCTCTCACACACTCTCTTTCTCCCTCACTCTATCTCTCCCTCACACACTCTCTTTCTCCCTCACTCTATTTCTCCCTCACACACTCTCTTTCTCCCTCACTCTATCTCTCCCTCACACACTCTCTTTCTCCCTCACTCTATCTCTCCCTCACACTCTCTTTCTCCCTCATTCTATCACTCCCTCACACTCTCTCTTTCTCCCTCACTCTATCTCTCCCTCACACACTCTCTTTCTCCCTCACTCTATCTCTCCCTCACACACTCTCTTTCTCCCTCACTCTATCTCTCCCTCACACACTCTCTTTCTTCCTCACTCTATTTCTCCCTCACACTCTCTCTTTCTCCCTCCCTCACACTTCCTCTATTTTCTCTCTCCCCTCCCTTCCCCCTCTTTCTTTTTCTCCCTCGCCCCCCCCCCCTCCCCAACACTCCTTCTCCACTCTCTCTCGATCTCTCCATCACTCTTCCTCCTTCATTTCCACCCCCCACCCCCATTCATCCCTTTAATCGTTTATCGTTTCATCCTCTCCCCGCGCAAGTTCAATCCAATGTGTCCAATTCTGGGAGCATTTTGCTGATCCATCTCCCCAGCTCCCTTCTCTCTCTCTCTGTCTCTCTCTTCCCCCCTCTCTTTCTGTTGTTTATTTCTTCCGTTTAAGACTCTCCGCTCTTCTGCCCGTTGTACTTCTCCATGAACACAGCGGGAAATAAATAAACAGACAGGACCATTTGCCTTCACAGCCCCCGCAGTCCTCTGAAGACAGCCATTCGTTTTAGGCACTGAGGATCCCCGCTGTATCTGTCCATCAGTCTGCCTGCAACCCTATTTTCACCTGAGAATTGGAAACGTAATTTTTCTCTCTTAGCGGAGTCTCCTCTGCTGATGGGGCACTCTTAATACCTGGAGTCCAAAGGGTGGGCATAGGAGGAGTCAGGAGCAAGTCAGAGACACAGTTACAATCCATGGTGATAACCGATAAGCAAACCTGGAAGACAGCGAGGGGTTAATCAATAAAAGGAACACGAAATTCAACAGTTACATGGCAATAAATTCAAGAAGAATTGGCTCTTTTTAAATCGAGTTACTACCCTTCAAAAGACAGCATTTGAAGTTCACTGAATGTAACCTTACATACAAAACAAGTCTCTAAATTTTAAAATGTGACGTTTATTAAAAAGGTTAAAAAGGTTTATTTCAGAATAAAAATATATTTAAAGTGCCAGATTAGATTTCTGACATGTAAAATGTCCATACACTTATATAAAATTAAAAATATACACAGACATAATATGGATATTTAAAAAAAAAATGAATAGATGTTGCAAATATGTGCACAAAATGTTATATTTCTGGAATACAAAATGTCCTTACACTTAAAAATGTTTATGTAAAATTAAGAACATACACACAGACAAAAGTTAATATAATATGGATTTTTTTTTAAAAAAATGAACAGATCTCTATAGATGTTGCAAATATGTGCACAAAATATTATATTTCCGGAATACAAAATGTCCGTACACTTAAAAATATTTATATAAAATTAAAAACACACACACAAGACAAAAGTTAACATATTCTGGATATTTTAAAGAAATGAATAAATCTATCAATGTTGAAAATGTGTACAAAAATGTTGTATTTCTGGAATACAAAATGTCCATTCACGTCTATATAAAATTAAAAACGCACACAGACAAAAGTTAACATATTCTGGATATTTTAAAGAAATGAATGTTATATGTTATATAATGAATGTTGAATGTTGCAAATGTGTACAAAAATGTTGTATTTCTGGAATACAAAATGTCCATTCACGTCCATATAAAATTAAAAACGCACACAGACAAAAGTTAACATATGGACATTTTTTAAAAAATGAATAGATCTATAAATATTACATTAAAATGTTACATTTAAACATGGAAATAAAACGATTATTATGAATTCAAAATGTTGTTTGCAAAACAGTAAAAAAATACTATACAATAACACCTCGTATCAAAGTATAAATATTGATAGCAATGGTGCCCATGCTTAGAAGTAAATATTTATGGAAAACATTTAAAAATGTACACACAGCGTTAAAACATTCTACACATTAAAATAAACGTTGTTTATCAACAAAATGGAACAAACTATTAAAATTAATATGCACATATAAAAGCATTAAAATGTCAACGTTCTGTACGAATACATTGTTTTATAATAATAAGTTAAAAAAATATTATTATTAGCCACACTAAAAATGTTAAAACACGAAACAATGTTGTACATAAAATAAACGCACTGCCTATCGATACGGAATACATATATCAATGTTAATTGTATTGGAGGATCTGAACAGTGGTTTCGGTTCATTCCCAGCATGTCTGGCCCCCGAAGTTCTGCTGGCGATGAATGCCTTAAATCCTATCTACCCCGCTGATCTCTCTCTCTCTCACACACACTACAGCAGCAGGTCTACACCCAGCCGGACTCCCTCTCTCCCTCTCCCTCTCTCTCTCTTCCCCAAGCGAAAATGTCAAAGCGGCATTCGGTGTTAACATTTGATGGAGTGCAGAGTGGGAGACTCATAGCGGATGCATGGAGGTTTGGGGTGGGGGTGAGGGGGTGTGAAAAAATACCATTCGAACTCACTTCATTCCTCTTCTTTCTATACTATTTTCTGTGTTCGTGGGAGAGGAGGGGTTGAATCTCTGGCTGTCCCAGTACAAGCAGAAACGCCAAAAAAAAAAAGGCTTTGCAAAACTGAGAAGCCCTCTCTCTATTTTTTCTCCCACCACCTCTCCCACCCCTCTCACTGTCCTCCCTCTCGTTCCTTGGGAACAGCGACCCGTCCCTGGATTGGCAACCGCGGGTCAGAGCTCCCTCCTCGGCTGCAGCAGCAGGCACAGCGTGGGCCGCCCCCCAGAGCCAGCCAGTCAGCCGGCAAACAGTGGGAGAGCAACCGAGTAACTTAAACTGCAAGATTTAAGCCCAGGGCGAATTGTACTCGTGTGACAAGCACTGCCATCGATCATCATTTATTTACTTACCTTCCAGAGTCGTTTCAACACCACCAGCCAACCACCACCACCCCCTCCCCACCAACCTTTTATGTTTTCAAAGTTAAAATCTCTCGAGGGCAGAAATAGTTGCAACTGTTTGAATATAAAGATCAAGCTCACGGAAAGATGTCTTAAACTAATAACTGAAGGCGAGCGACCTGGAGTGAAGCAATGGTTAGGTTCCAGTCAAATACTGCTACTAATCGCAGTTAAATACGACCAGTAAGAGAGAACGTGTACTACACCAGGTATATCTGCACACACACACACACACACACTGGGTGTACTACACCAGGTATATCTGAACACACACACACAGGGTGTACTACACCAGGTATATCTGACTACACACGCACACACACACTGGGTATACTGCACCAGGTACCTGACCCCATATACACACACACACATACACACTGGGTATACTGCACCAGGTATCTGACCCCACTCACACAGACTGTGTATACTGCACCAGGTATCTGACCCCACTCACACAGACTGTGTATACTGCATCAGGTATCTAACCCCCCACACACAGGCTGTGTATACTGCATCAGGTATCCGAACACACTGATGCCTCTTAGGGAAGGACATTTGCTATCCTTACCTCGCCTGCCCTACATGTGACTCCAGACCCACAGCAATGTGGTTGGCTCTTAAATGTCCTCTGAACAATGGCAATTAGGGATGGGCAATGAATGCTGGCTTAGCCAGCGACACCCACATCCAATGAACGAATAAAACACACACACACAGGACCAGGTATCTGAACACAAACACAGACAGATTGTGTATACTGCACAAGGTAATTGACACACACAGACTGTGTGTACACTGCACCAATTATCTGAATACACATACAGACTGTGTATACTGCACCAGGTATCTGAACACAAACACACACA
>NW_027597964.1:0-17500 GCF_964194155.1 Cetorhinus maximus
GGTGATGCCCGGGCTATTCGGCTGGGAGTGTGGCGCAGCGGCTCTGGTGCTTGAGGAGGTGGGAGAGAAAGAGAGAGGGAGAGAGAGAGTGCGGGGAGGGGAAGAGAGGGAGAGAAGAGGAGAGGGGGCGGGAAGGGGAGACAGAAGGGGGGAGAGAAGGCGAGAGGGAGAGGTGGGGAGAGGGAGAGAAGCAGAGAGGGAGAGGAGGGGAGAGAGAGGGGGGAGAGAGAGGGAAGGCGGGAGGGAGAGAAGGGGAGAGGGAGAGAAGGGGAGAGGGAGAGAAGCAGAGAGGGAGAGAAGGGGAGAAAGAGGGAGGAGAGAGAGGGAAGGGGGGAGGGAGAGAAGGGGAGAGGGAGAGGAAGAAGAGAGAGAAGGGGAGAGTGAGAGGTGGGAGAGAGAGGAAGAAGAGAGAAGGGGAGAGTGAGAGGTGGGAGAGAGAGAGGAAGAAGAGAGAAGGGGAGAGGGAGAGAAGGGATGAGGGAGAGAAGGGGATTGGGAGAGAAGGGGAGAGGGAGAGAAGGGATGAGGGAGAGAAGGGATGTGGGAGAGAAGGGATGTGGGAGAGAAGGGGAGAGGGAGAGAAGGGGATTGGGAGAGAAGGGGAGAGGGAGAGAAGAGATGAGGGAGAGAAGGGGAGAGGGAGAGAAGGGGAGAGGAAGAGAAGGGGAAAGGGAGAGAAGGGGAGGGAGAGAAGAGGAGAGGGAGAGAAGGGATGAGGGAGAGAAGGGGAGAGGGAGAGAAGGAGAGAGGGAGAGAAGGGGAGAGGGAGAGAAGGGGAGGGAGAGGAGAGGGAGAAAAGGGGAGAGGTGGGAGAGAGAGAACAGGGGAGAGAGAGAGAGAAAGGGGGGTAGTGAAAGAGAGGGAGAGAGAGAGGTAGAGGGGAAGAGAGAGCAAGATGGGGGGAAGAGAGAGGGAGAGAGAGAGAGGAGGAGGAGAGAGATAAAGGGAGAGGGGGGAAGAGAGAGGGAGAGAGAGGAGGAGGAGAGAGATAAAGGGAGAGGGGGGAAGAGAGAGGGAGAGAGAGGAGGAGGAGAGAGATAAAAGGGAGAGGGGGGAAGAGAGAGGGAGAGAGAGAGGAGGAGGAGAGAGATAAAGGGAGAGGGGGGAAGAGAGAGGGAGAGAGAGGGGATAAGAGTGTGGGGTTTGGAGGAGAGGATGGGGCTGGACCAGGCTCGGCCAGGCCGAAGGTTCGGAGCGGGGGCAGCGGGAGGGGAAGAGGGTTCCCCCGTTCCCTTCCTGCCCAGCTCGCCAGCCCGACGGGAGGGGGCAGCCCCTCCCCTCCCGGCCCCTCCCTCACCCCCACATCCCCCCCCCCCACCACCCCCCCTCCGATCAGCGCGGGCACCGGAGGGGGGCCTCGGAGGAGTGGCAGGGCAGGTGGCAGGCCAGCTCGAAGGCCCGGGCGAAGGCCTCGGGGCACCGGGGGCACCGGAAGGCGGGCGGCCGCTCCTCGGGCAGGGGGCAACGGTGCTTCAGGAAGTCCACCAGCTGGGGGAAGGTGCCCCGGCAGAGGGCGCAGTCGTAGGGCTCGGGGGGGCCCCTCTGGGAGAGCGGGGGCTCGTCCGGGACTCGCGGCGGAGGGCGGGCGGCGGCGGGGGTGGAGGCCGGGGGCGGGGTCGGCGGGGAGGCCCGGGGCGCCGGATCGGCCCCGGCCTCCCGGTAGGCCCGGCAGTTGCGCCGCTGGTGGCCCCGCAGGCCCGAGGGGGCCTTGAAGGCCTTGCCGCAGGCCGGGCAGGCGTGGGGGCGCAGCTGGGTGTGGGTGCGCCGGTGCCGGCCCAGCATGGAGGAGCGAGTGAAGCCCTTGCCGCAGGAGGGGCAGACGTAGGGCCGCTCGCCCGTGTGGAGGCGGGCGTGCTGGTCCAGGTCCCGGCCGCTCTTGAAGGCCCGGGGGCAGGCCGGGCAGGGGTAGGGGGCCTGGTCGGAGTGGGAGCGCCCGTGGCGGGCCAGCTCGTAGGGGTAGCGGAAGCCCTTGCCGCAGGCCTGGCAAGTGTGGCGCGGGGGCTCGGGCTGGTGGCGGCTCTGGTGCTTGAGGAGGTAGGAGGCGGTCTTGAAGCGCTTGTCACAGGAGGGGCAGGCGTAAGGGGTCTGGTCGCTGTGGGTGCGCAGGTGCTGGGCCAGGTAGTGGGGCCGCTTGAAGCGCTTGTCGCACAGGGGGCAAGGGTGCGGCGCCTCGTCGGTGTGGGTCAAGCGGTGCCGCAGCAGCTCGTAGGAGTTGACGAAGCCCTTGCCGCAGGCCGGGCAGCCGAAGGGCCGCTCGTCGGTGTGGCTGCGCTGGTGGCGCAGCAGGTGGGAGGCCCGGCTGTAGCTGCGCCCGCACTGGCCGCAGGAGAAGCCGGCTGGCGGCGGCGGGTGGCCGTGGCCGGCCTGGTGGGCCTGCAGCTGGCCCGAGGTGGGGAAGGCCAGCCGGCAGAGCGGGCAGGGGAAGGGCCCCTGCCCGGCGTGGCCCTGCAGGTGGTGGCGCTCCAGGGCCCCGGCGTCGGCGAAGGGCTTGCCGCAGACGGCGCACTTGATGCCGGCCGGGGCGGGCGGGCGGGGTGGCGGGGGAGGGGGGCGGGCCGCCGTCGCCGCCACCGGGGTCTCCCGGCACCGCGGGCAGGTGGCCCCGGGCCCCGCCGGCCCCCGGCCGCAGGCCCGGCAGCGGGCCGGCGGCGCCGAGGCTCCAGCGGCCGGCGCCTCCTCCTCTCCCTCCTCCTCCTCCCCCTCCTCACCCCCCGCCAGCCGGGGCGGGGGCGGCCGCTGGTGCAGCCGCCGGTGCCGGCGCAGGGTGCCGGGGTCCCGGAAGGCCTTGCCGCACTCGGTGCAGGGGTAGGGCCGCTCGCCCGTGTGGCCGTACTCGTGGCGCAGCAGGTGGGCCGAGCGGCTGTAGGCCTTGCCGCAGACCCCGCAGCGGAAGGGCCGGCGCCGGGGGGGCCCGTGCTGGGCCCGCAGGTGGCAGGCCAGCCCCTCCGGCCGGCCAAAGCGCTGGAGGCAGACGGGGCAGCGGTGGGGGCGCCGGGGGTCGTGGATGAGCTGGTGCCGCGCCAGCTCGTAGCGCTCCTTGAACGCCCGGCCGCAGTCAGCGCAGACGAAGGCGGGCGGCCGCTCGTGGCGCCGCCGGTGCTTCTGCAGGTACCAGGGCGTGGCGAAGCGCTTGGGGCACAGCGGGCAGAGGTAGGGGCGCTCGGCGTCACCGTCGCCGTCGCCCGCCGGCGCCTGACCTCTCGACGCCTCCTGCGGGCACCGGTGCCGGGCCAGCACCTGGAAGTAGCCGAAGACCCGCCCGCAGCTGGAGCAGATGAAGGGGGTGCGGGGCGGGTGCCGGGCGCGGTGCCAGCAGAGGCGCCAGGAGCGCCGGAAGCGCTTGCCGCAGTCCCCGCAGCGCAGCGGGCGTCGGGGGGGTAGGCGGCCCCTGGCCCTCCTCGCCGGGGCGGTGCCGCCCTTGGTGCGCTGGGCGCGGGGCCCAGCCTCCGGCTCCCCCCCGCCGCCGACTCCCTCCCACCCGTCCCCCCCACCGCCGCCCCGGTCGGTCCCTTCCCCCCCACCGCCGAGGTCGTCCCTCGCCCCCTCGTCCTCCTCTCCGGGCGTCCTGCCGCTGCCGTCGCCATGTCCCTCCGCCGGCCCCGTCATCGTCGTTGCCGTCGTCACCTCCGCCGCCGTCTCCGAGGGTAGCGGGGCGCCCGGGCTCTCTCGGGGGTCGCCCCGTCGAGGTTGGCTCATCGGAGGCGGGCGCGCGGCCCACGATCGGAGTGGGGGGTGGGGGTCCTCCTTCGGCTCGGGGGTCGTCCTTCGCCTCGCCTTCCCTCGCCTCCCTCGCTCGCTCACTCACTCCTCTCGCTCCTCCTCCCCTCCTCCCGGACCGTGCAGGCTCTCAGTCCGCGTCGTGCAGGCGCGCCCAGCACACGGGTGTGAGGGGCTAGCAGCAGGCATCCGCAGGAGGCCCTGCAACAGAGGAGAGGAGGGGGAGGCGGGTCCGGGGGGGGGAGTGGGGTGGGGGAACAACACCGTCAGGAAGATAAGTTTCATCACGTCGTTGGAATTTGTTGTACAGCAACAGTGGAGTCCGTGTCCACGTGTATGTGTGTGGGAGGGACTTAACTAAATTGAAGGCAACTGGTCTAAAGCCTTCGGTAAGAAATGGTAAGTAGGTAAACATAGGCGGGGGCGGGAGTTTTAGATTGTGAGGGATAAAGGGAACGTTTGCATTTTTGGGTAAGCCAGAGCAGCTTGAATTCAAAAGAGGGGGTGAAATATTACACCTAGCCAGGAGGAGTTAAGAAACAGTGTGTTTACTTTTCCCAACCGTTACTGGTAAAATTGGTGCTATGAGAGAGTTTTATTATTAGGGAGGTAATGTCCAAAGGGATAGTGAAACATTGGGATTTTCCCATCGCCGATGGGTAAAATGACGCGCGGTGACATCGGACGGAACTCCCGGCGTCACCGCGCCCCATTTAAATTTTCAGGAAGACGGGGGCGCAGCTAAATCAGCTGTGCATACCCGCCAACCTGTCAATGGCCAATTGAGGCCATTGACAGAGTCATTAAACTAATTAATGGACCTGCCCGTCCAACCTTGAGGTTGGCGGGCAGGCCAGGAGCCCCGGCGGGAATTAGAAAAAGCATGAGACCTCATCCACCGGCGGGATGAGGTTTCACGTAGGTTTTTTTAAAATTTATTCATGTTTTTGTAAAAAATTATGGACATGTCTCAACTCATGTGACAGTGTCACATGAGGGGACACGTCAGGAATTTTTGTTTTTCTATTTTTTAATTTTTGTCACAGAACAGCCGCTCTCCCTGAGGCAGCACTTAGCCTCAGGGAGATGTGCGCTCTTTCGAGCGCATGCGCGAAAGGGCGCACTCTCGATTTAGGGATTCCACCCCCACCCACACAGGAAGCGCATAGCCTGCCCAAGTAAAATGGCGGCGCAGCCCGCTTCTCCGGCGGGGATTGGCACCTCGCCCGCCGGAGATTGGGTCGGGCCCGCCCGCTCGACAGGCAGAAAATTCTGCCCAGTGTGTTTACTTTTCCCAAATGTTACTGGTAAAATTGGTACTATGAGAGATATTTATTATTAGAGAGACAAAGTCCAAAGACGGAGTGAAACAATGGGAATTTGCATTTGAAGGGGAAAATATGCATAAAGGAGGGAAGGCTGTTTGTAAAGGGCAGGCATTCTAAGATCTGAAACAAGTGCAAAAGGCCTCCTGCATCTGTGTCTCAAGCTGCTGTCTACAACGAACTGGAGTTCAGGAAAACTCACTTTGAATTGGATTATTCAGGGTATCGTGTTTCTTTGCCTGGGTCCTTCAAAATCTGTGTGCCTGACTATTGCCTGAATGAAAGTGTAACTGGGAGTAAGATTAACTAGGCGACTCAGGAGTCATCATCGTCGTGATTTGTAGATCGACGCGTGTACTTAAAAATCATTTCTTCTATTAATAAAGGTTTAATTTAGTTTTGTAAGAAACCTACAAGACTCAGTGGTCTTATTACCACTGAATTCAAGGCATACATCTCGAAATATATACGAACTGCAAAAAAACAGTTGTGGCAGTTGTTTCAAGTTTCCCCCTGGGGCTTGAGCAGCTCAGCATTTACCATCAGCTGTGCCATAACAAATTGGAGGGGGCAATGGAAGCCAGGCGTGGCCTTGACACTCGCGAATGCAAAGACAAGGTTGAGAAGGGGCAAACACGCAAGAGGAGTAGAAAGGAGCCACCCAGCCCCTCAGCCTTGCTCCCATTACTCAATTGTCACATCAACCTCGACTGCACTTCCCCACCCACTCCCCTCGACCCTCCCCCACAAAGATCTCTCAATCCCACAGGCCTGAGTGCACTCAAGGGCTGAGTTTTCACAATCCTCGATGGAAGGAGAGTTCCCCGTAATACAAACGTATAAATTTATAATATCTTAATGCATATTCTATTCATATTAAATGCACCTGTGTTTATATTAATCCCCGACGATTGCAGGTTATCGATATTTAGATTTTAATAAATTTTTGCTGAGATTCATACATACGAATTAGGAGCAGGAGTCGGCCACTCGGCCCCTCTAACCTGTTCCGCCATTCAATAAGATCGCGGCTGATCCGATTGCAACCTCAACCCCACATTCCCGCCTCCCCCCCACCCCCGATAACCTTTCACCCCCTTGTTGATCAAGAATCTATCAACCTCGGCCTTAAAAATATTCAAAGACTCTGCTTCCACTGCCTGTTGAGGGAGAGAGTTCCAAAGACTCACCACCCTCGGAGAGAGAAAGTTTCTCCTCATCTCCGTCCTAAATGGGCGACCCCTTATTTTTAAACAGTGACACCCCCCACCCCCCCTCGTTCTAGATTCTCCCACAAGAGGAAACATCCTCTCCACATCCACCCTGTCCCAAGACCCCTCAGGATCTTAAAGGTTTCAATCAAGTCGCCTCTCACTCTTCTAAACTCCAGTGGATACGAGCCTAACCTGTCCGACCTTCCCTCATAAAACAAGCTGCGCATTCCTGGTATTAGTCTAGTAATAGCTCTCCAAACTGTTTAATCCCTGATTATTAGAGTTTGCATGTGTACAGATATTTATATCTTAAAATATTTTTATTGAGATTAATCCCTGATTATTAGTTTATATATTTAAGATATTTATATTTTAAAATATTTTTATCGAGATTAATATGTGATTATTAGTTATATTTTACAGATATTTATACTCTAAAATACTTCTGAGATTTATGTCTTTTTATTTTAGATGTTTATGTTTTAAAATATTTTTAATGAGATTAATCCTTGATTATTGCAGTTTATATATTTAAGATGCTTATATTTTAAAATATTTTTATCAAGATTAATATCTGATAATCAGTTATATTTTTACAGATATTTATATTTTAAAATGCTTTGGAGATTTATATCTTTTTATTTTACAAATGTTTATATTTTAAAAATTTTTGAGATTTATGTTTATATTTTAGAGATTTATATTTTAGAATATTTTTATCAAGATTAATATCTGATTATCAGTTATATTTTATATGTATTTATATTTTGAGACATGTCTTTATACTTTACAGATATTTATATTTTAAAATATTTTTAATGAGATTAATATCTGATTATTAGTTATATTTTACAGACATTTATATTTTAAAATATTTTTGAGATTTACTTCTTTATCTATTCACAGGTATTTATATTTAAAAAACATTTTGGAGATTTATGTCTGATTATTACAGTTCATATATTTAAAACGTTTATATTTTAAAGTATCTTTATTGAGATTAAGGTCTGATTATGCTTGGCAGTTAACCGTCGGTCACCATGAACTGGTGCATTCTCCATGGCAACGCCTCTACCAATCGGAGTCCGCTTGCCAACCAATCAGCACTCTCTTCTCAAGACAGTATACAGTTGTTGCTTCCCCCTGACATCGGTCTCCTTGCGATTGTCCCGATGCTTTGACAAAATGGCTTTTCAGCTATAGTCAGGTTTGATCATTACAGTTTACATATTTAAGATATTTATATCTTAAGACACTTTTATGGAGACTGACGTCTGATTATTGCAGCTTATACATTTACAGATACTTATTGCAATTACACGGGGGCCAACGGACAGCGCTCGTGTGGGCCAGCCCCAGCCTGCCGTCAGTACCTAGGCGCTCCTGGGAGGCGAATGATCCCATCATCGGACTGAAGGCCAGGAGGAGATTAAAGGACTCCGAACGAGGCCCCTTGTACAATCCCAGCTCCCGTCAAGTTGGAACACAGAGCAGCCGCCTGGTTTTGTTATGCTAGCGCTTTCCCTCAGAATCTTAACAGTGTAATGTTGAGGGATCATCAGCCTCCAGGTACCGCCTGGTTTCAGGGATTCACATTCCCTAAGTAAACAATGGCAATTATAGATATTTAGATTTAAGATATTTGCATTGAGATCAATCCCTGACTTTTACAATTATAGATATTTAGATTTAAGATATTTGCATTGAGATCAATCCCTGACTTTTACAATTATAGATATTTAGATTTAAGATATTTGCATTGAGATCAATCCCTGACTTTTACAATTATAGATATTTAGATTTAAGATATTTGCATTGAGATCAATCCCTGACTTTTACAATTATAGATATTTAGATTTAAGATATTTCCGTTGAGATCAATCCCAGATTATAACAATGATAGACTAGATTTCAGATTGTTTATTGAAACAAATTCCTGATTATTACACCCGATATATTTATAGTTATCGATATTTTAATAATTTGAGATTAATTCCCGATCATTGAAGGTATAGGTGCTTTAACTGGTGTTAATGGCTAACTTTTGCAATTACAGATATTCAGTATTAAGGTATTTTAATTGGAATTAATCCCTGATTAGTCCAGTTTATATAATTGCAAACATATATTTTTTAATATTTGTATTATTGCAGCTTACATATTTGCAAATATTTATATTTTAATGTATTTATGATAATCCCTGATTATTGCAGTTGAGATATTTTGCAGATATTTATATTTTAACATTTGCACTGATATTAATCCCTGATTATTGCAGTTGAGATATTTTGCAGATATTTATATTTTAACATCTGCACTGATATTAATCATTTATTATTGCAGTTGATATATTTTGAAGATATTTATATTTTAACATCTGCACTGATATTAATCCTTTATTACTGCAGTTGATATATTTGCAGATATTTATATTTTAAAGTCTGTATTGATAATAGTCCCTGATTATTGCAGTTGATATATTTGCAGATGTTTATATTTTAACATCAGCATTGATCTTAATCCCTAATTATTGCAGTGGATGTAACTGCAGATATTTATATTTTAACATTTGCACTGATGTTAATCCCTGATTATTGCAGTGGATGTAACTGCAGATATTTATATTTTAATATTTGCACTGATATTAATCCCTGATTATTGCAGTTGAGATATTTTGCAGATATTTATATTTTAATATTTGCACTGATATTAATCCCTGATTATTGCAGTTGAGATATTTTGCAGATATTTATATTTTAATATTTGCACTGATATTAATCCCTGATTATTGCAGTTGAGATATTTTGCAGATATTTATATTTTAATATTTGCACTGATATTAATCCCTGATTATTGCAGTTGAGATATTTTGCAGATATTTATATTTTAACATCTGCACTGATATTAATCCCTGATCATTGCAGTTGAGATATTTTGCAGACATTTATGTTTTAACATTTGCACTGATGTTAATCCCTGATTATTGCAGTGGATGTAACTGCAGACATTTATGTTTTAACATCTGCACTGATATTAGTCCCTGATCATTGCAGTTGATATATTTTGCAGATATTTATATTTTACCATTGGCACAGATATTAACCCCTGATCATTGCAGTTGATATATTTTGCAGATATTTATATTTTAACATCTGCACTGATATTAATCCCCGATTATTGCAGTTGATATATTTTGCAGATATTTATATTTTAACCTTTGCACTGATATCAATCCCTGATTATTGCAGTTGATATATTTTGCAGATATTTATATTTTAACCTGTGCACTGATATTAATCCCTGATTATTGCAGTTGAGATATTTTGCAGATATTTATATTTTAACATTTGCACTGATATTAATCCCTGATCATTGCAGTTGATATATTTTGCAGATATTTATATTTTAACCTTTGCACTGATATCAATCCCTGATTATTGCAGTTGATATATTTTGCAGATATTTATATTTTAACCTTTGCACTGATATCAATCCCTGATTATTGCAGTTGATATATTTGCAGATATTTATATTTTAACATTTGCACTGATATTAATGCCTGATTACTGCAGTTGATATATTTTGCAGATATTTATAGTTCAATATTTGCACTGATATTAATCCCTGATCATTGCAGTTGATATATTTTGCAGATATTTATATTTTAACATTTGCACTGATATTAATCCCTGATCACTGCAGTTGAGATATTTTGCAGATATTTATATTTTAACATTTGAACTGATATTAATCCCTGATCATTGCAGTTGAGATATTTTGCAGATATTTATATTTCAACATTTGCACTGATATTAATCCCTGACTACTGCAGCTGATATATTTTGCAGATATTTATATTTTAACATCTGCAGTGATATTAATCCCTGATCACTGCAGTTGAGATATTTTGCAGATATTTATATTTTAAAATTTGCATTGATATTAATCCCTGATCATTGCAGTTGATATATTTTGCAGATATTTATATTTTAACATTTGCACTGATATTAATGCCTGATCATTGCAGTTGAGATATTTTGCAGATATTTATATTTTAACATTTGCACTGATATTAATCCCTGATCATTGCAGTTGAGATATTTTGCAGATATTTATATTTTAACATCTGCAGTGATATTAATCCCTGATCATTGCAGTTGAGATATTTTGCAGATATTTATATTTTAACATTTGCACTGATATTAATCCCTGATCATTGCAGTTGAGATATTTTGCAGATATTTATATTTTAACATCTGCACTGATATTAATCCACGATCATTGCAGTTGAGATATTTTGCAGATATTTATATTTTAGCATTTACACTGATATTAATCCCTGATCATTGCAATTGAGATATTTTGCAGATATCTGTATTTTAACCTTTGCACTGATATTAATCCCTGATTATTGCAGTGGATATATTCTGCAGATATTTATATTTTAACATTTGCACTGATATTAATCCCTGATTATTGCAGTTGAGATATTTTGCAGATATTTATATTTTAACATTTGCGTTGATATTAACCCCTGATTATTGCAGTTGAGATATTCTGCAGATATTTATATTTTAACATTTGCACTGATATTAATCCCTGATTATTGCAGTTGAGATATTCTGCAGATATTTATATTTTAGCATTTACACTGATATTAATCCCTGATCATTGCAATTGAGATATTTTGCAGATATTTATATTTTAACATTTGCATTGATATTAACCCCTGATTATTGCAGTTGAGATATTTTGACATATTTGGGTTTTATTTTAATCTCTGCATGCTGCTCCTTCACTTTCCCTGCCCCACAGGCTGCCAGGTGGAGGAGAAGCCCATCTGTCTGGATTTGGAGGTGTTTTTATTCTTTTTAATGATGATAATTTACCTTTTTTTGTGTGTGTGAAGCTCCTTCTGTCCCCCTCAGCCAGTCCCAGGCAGCCACTTCCGGTCAGGGCCTGACCCCGCCCCCCCCCCTTCTCCCTCGCCTTCTCCCTCCCCCGCCCCCGCCCTCCCTGAGAAGCACAAAGGCACTTCCGGTGGAGGGCGCCGACCGGAAGCGGGGGTTGCTGGGGGTGTTTTGGGGGGGACCGCCCGGCGCCGCTGCACCGCCCCCGCCGCCGGGGTCCGTCCCCTGATCGAGGCCCGGCTGGGAAACCCAGTCCGCCGACCGTGGGTTCCGCCCCACTGTTCTATGGGGAGCTGTTGAGGGAGGGAAGTGTGAGAGAGGTGGAGGGTCAGACAGACTCAGGGAGATTTTAAATTGAGATAAATCCAAAAGCTGCAAGGAATGTGGGGATAAACGTGTTAAAGTATAAATATTGATAACATGGGATAATCAGGGATTGGTTTGTAGGCAAATATCCTAAAATATAAATATCTGTAAATCTGCAAACTGCAATAATCAGGGATTCATCTCAATAAAAACATCCTAAATATCTTTAATTGTGATTTTCAGGGATTTATCTCAATTCTATATCTTAAAATACAAACTACAAACTGCAATAATCAGGGATTAATCTCAATAAAAACATCCTAAATATCTATAATTGTGATTTTCAGGGATTTATCTCAATTCTATATCTTAAAATACAAACTACAAACTGCAATAATCAGGGATTCATCTCAATAAAACATCCTAAATATCTATAATTGTGACTATCAGGGATTTATCTCAATTCTATATCTTAAAATATAGACATCTATAAATCTCCAAACTGCAAAAGTCAGGGATTCATCTCAATAAAAATATCCTAAATATCTATAATTGTGATTTTCAGTGAGTTATCTCAGTTCAACATCTTAAATTATAAATATCTGTAAATCTGCAAGATGCAAAAGTCAGGGATTCATCTGAATAAAAATATCTTCAATATCTATATTTGTGATTATCAGGGATTTATCTCAACTCAATATCTTAAAATACAAACTGCAATAATCAGGGATTCAGCTCAATAAAAATATCCTAAATATCTATAATTGTGATTATCAGGGATTTATCTCAATTCTATATCTTAAAATATAAATATCTGTAAATCTGCAAACTGCAATAATCAGGGATTAATCTCAATAAAACATCCTAAATATCTATAATTGTGATTATCGGGGATTTATCTCAATTCAATATTTTAAAATATAAATAACTGTAAATCTGCAAACTGCAATAATCAGGGATTAATCTCAATAAAACATCCTAAATATCTATAATTGTGATTATCAGGGATTTATCTCAATTCAATACCTTAAAATAGAGACATCAATAAATCTACAAACTGGGATAGTCAGGGGTAATCACAATTTAAATTTCTTCAAACAAAATATCTATAGGGACTGGAGGAGGTTACAGAGATAGAGAGGGAGGGGGTGAGGGAGGAATTTGAACAGGAGGGTGAGAATTGTAGAGACTGGAGGAGGTTACAGAGATAGGGAGGGAGGGGGTGAGGGAGGGATTTGAACAGGAGGGTGAGAATTGTAGGGACTGGAGGAGGTTACAGAGATAGTGAGGGAGGGGGTGAGGGAGGGATTTGAACAGGAGGATGAGAATTATAGGGACTGGAGGAGGTTCCAGAGATAGAGAGGGAGGGGGTGAGGGAGGGATTTGAACAGGAGGGTGAGAATTGTAGAGACTGGAGGAGGTTCCAGAGATAGAGAGGGAGGGGGTGAGGGAGGGATTTGAACAGGAGGATGAGAATTGTAGGGGCTGGAGGAGGTTACAGAGATAGGGAGGGAGAGAGTGAGGGAGGGATTTAAACAGCAGGATAAGAATTGTCAGGGCTGGAGGAGGTTACAGAGATAGGGAGGGAGAGAGTAAGAGAGGGATTTGAACAGGAGGATGAGAATTGTAGGGGCTGGAGGAGGTTACAGAGATAGGGAGGGAGAGAGTAAGAGAGGGATTTGAACAGGAGGATGAGAATTGTAGGGGCTGGAGGAGGTTACAGAGACAGGGAGGGAGGGGGTGAGGGAGGGATTTGAACAGGAGGGTGAGAATTGGAGAGGCTGGAGGAGGTTACAGTGATAGGGAGGGATTAAGGTAGGGATTTGAACAGGAGGATGAGAATTATAGGGGCTGGAGGAGGTTACAGAGATAGGGAGGGAGGGGCTGAGGGAGGATTGGAACAGGAGGATAAGAATTGTAGGGGCTGGGGGAAATTCCAGAGATAGGGAGGGAGAGAGTGAGGGAGGGATTTGAACAGGAGGATGAGAATTGTAGGGGCTGGAGGAGGTTACAGAGATAGGGAGGGAGGGGGTGAGGGAGGGATTTGAACAGGAGGATGAGAATTGTAGGGGCTGGAGGAGGTTACAGAGATAGGGAGTGATTTGAACAGGAGGATGAGAATTGTAGGGGCTGAAGGAGGTTACAGAGATAGGGAGGGGGTGAGGGAGGGATTTGAACAGGAGGATGAGAATTGTAGGGGCTGGAGGAGGTTACAGAGATAGGGAGGAAGGGGGTGAGGGAGGGATTTGAACTGGAGGATGAGAATTCTAGGGGCTGGAGGAGGTTACAGAGATAGGGAGGGAGTGAGGGAGGGATTTGAACAGGAGGATAAGATTTGTTGAGGCTGGAGGAGGTTACAGAGATAGGGAGGGAGGGGGTGAGGGAGGGATTTGAACAGGACGATGAGAATTATAGGAGCTGGAGGAGGTTAAAGAGATAGGGAGGCAGGTATTAAGGTAGGGATTTGAACAGGAGGATGAGAATTGTAGGGGCTGGAGGAGGTTACAGAGATAGGGAGGGAGCGGGTGAGGGAGGGATTTGAAGAGGAGAATGAGAATTGTAGGGGCTGGAGGAGGTTACAGAGATAGGGAGGGAGGGATTTGAACAGGAGGATGAGAATTGTAGGGGCTGGAGGAGGTTACAGAGATAGGGAGGGAGAGAGTAAGGGAGGGATTTGAACAGGAGGATGAGAATTGTAGGGGCCTTTTTTAGATATATAAAGGGTAAGAGAGAGGCAAAAGTGGACATTGGGCCACTGGAAAATGACGCTGGAGAAGTAGTAGTGGGGAACAAAGAAATGGTGGAGGAACTGAATAGGTACTTTGCATCAGTCTTCACAGTGGAAGACACGAGTGATATCCCCAAAGTTCAAGAGAGTCGGGGGGGCAGAGGTGAGTATGGTGGCCATTACCAAAGAGAAGGTGCTAGGGAAACTGAAAGGTCTTTAGGTGGATAAATCACCTGGACCAGATGGATTACACCCCAGAGTTCTGAAGGAGATAGCTGAAGAGATAGTGGAGGCGTTAGTGGTGATCTTTCAGGAATCACTGTGAGTCAGGGAGGGTCCCAGAGGACTGGAAAATCACTAATGTAACCCCACTGTTTAAGAAGGGAGTGAGGCAAAAGACGGGAAATTACAGGCCGATTAGCATGACATCGGTCTTTGGTAAGATTTTAGAGTCCATTATTAAGGATGAGATTTCAGAATACTTGGAAGTACATGGTAAAATTGGGCAGAGTCAGCATGGTTTCATCAAGGGGAGGTCATGCCTGACAAATCTGTTCAAATTCTTTGAGGAGGTAACAAGTAGGTTAGACAAAGGAGAGCCAATGGATGTTATCTACTTGGACTTCCAGAAGGCCTTTGACAAGGTGCCGCACAGGAGGCTGCTCAGTAAGATAAGAGCCCATGGTGTTAGAGGCAAGGTACTAGCATGGATAGAAGATTGGCTGTCTGGCAGGAGGCAGAGAGTGGGGATAAGGGGGTCCTTCTCAGGATGGTGGCCGGTGACTAGTGGAGTTCCGCAGGGGTCAGTGTTGGGACCACAACTTTTCACTTTATACATTAATGATCTAGATGAAGGAACTGAGGGCATCCTGGCTAAGTTTGCAGATGATACAAAGATAGGTGGAGGGACAGGTAGTATTGAGGAGGTGGGGAGGCTGCAGAAGGATTTGGACAGGTTAGGAGAATGGGCAAAGAAGCGGCAGATGGAATACAACGTGGGCAAGTGGGAGGTCATGCACTTTGGTAGGAAGAATAGAGGCATAGACCATTTTCTAAATGGGGAGATAATTCAGAAATCTGGAGTGCAAAGTGACTTGGGAGTCCTAGTCCAGGATTCTCTTAAGGTTAACTTGCAGGTTGAGTCGGTAGTTAGGAAGGCAAATGCAATGTTGGCATTTATTTCGAGAGGACTAGAATATAAAAGCAGGGATGTGCTGCTGAGGCTTTATAAGGCTCTGGTCAGACCACATTTAGAATATTGTGAGCAATTTTGGGCCCCGTATCTCAGGAAGGATGTGCTGGCCCTGGAGAGGGTCCAGAGGAGGTTCACGAGAATGATCCCAGGAATGAAAGGCTTAACATATGAGGAACGTTTGAGGACTCTGGGTCTATACTCGATGGAGTTTAGAAGGATGAGGGGGGATTTGATTGAAACTTACAGAATACTGAAAGGCCTGGATAGAGTGGACGTGGGGAAGATGTTTCCATTAGTAGGAGAGACTAGGACCCGAGGGCACAGCCTCAGAGTAAAGGGAAGACCTTTTAGAACAGAGATGAGGAGAAACTTCTTTAGCCAGAGAGTGGTGAATCTATGGAATTCATTGCCACAGAAGGCTGTGGAGGCCAGGTCATTGAGTGTATTTAAGACCGAGATAGATAGGTTCTTGATTGGTAAGGGGATCAAAGGTTACGGGGAGAAGGCGGGAGAATGGGGTTGAGAAACTTATCAGCTATGATTGAATGGCGGAGCAGACTCGATGGGCCGAATGGCCTAATTTCTGCTCCTATGTCTTATGGCTGGAGGAGGTTACAGAGATAGGGAGGGAGGGGGTGAGGGAGGGATTTGAACAGGAGGATGAGAATTGTAGGGGCTGGAGGAGGTTACAGAGATAGGGAGGGAGGGGATGAGGGAGGGATTTGAACAGGAGGATGAGAATTGTAGCGGCTGGAGGAGGTTACAGAGATAGGGAGGGAGGGATTTGAACAGGAGGGTGAGTATTGCAGGGGCTGGAGGCGATTACAGAGATAGGGAGGGAGAGAGTAAGGGAGGGATTTGAACAGGAGGATGAGAATTGTAGGGGCTGGAGGAGGTTACAGAGATAGGGAGGAGGTGAGGGAGGGATTTGAACAGGAGGGTGAGTATTGCAGGGGCTGGAGGCGATTACAGAGATAGGGAGGGAGAGAGTAAGGGAGGGATTTGAACAGGAGGATGAGAATTGTAAGGGCTGGAGGAGGTTACAGAGATAGGGAGGGAGGGGGCGAGGGAGGGATTTGAACAGGAGGATGAGAATTGTAGGGGCTGGAGGAGGTTACAGAGATAGGGAGGGAGAGGGTGAGGGAAGGATTAGAGAACAAGGTTGAAAATGTTCCTACAACCCTCCGAGATCTCTGATCTCCTCCGATTCCGGCCTCTCGTGCATCCCCCGATTCCCATCGCTCCGCCATTGGCGGCCGGGCCTTCAGCTGGCTTTCGTGGCGAGGTCGGGGGCCTGAGCTCTGGAATTCCCCCCCTAAACCCCTCCGCCTCCCTCCTTCCTTTCAGACGCTACTTAAAACCTCCCTCTCTGCACGAGCTTTTGGCCCCTGATATCTGCTCACGGAGTTCGGGGGGGGTCCGGCTGTGTTGGACAATCGCTCCTGTGAAGGGTCTCGGGGATGTTTTACTGGGCTGAAGGTGATGTAGCGATGCAAAGGCGTAGGCCAAGCATGTTTGTGTCATGGTCGAGGTATTGTCGGGAAGTCGCTGGGGGTCCCGTGGGGGGTCCCCCCCTCCCGCTGGTGACGGAACCAGATCCCTCTAGACCGCCTGGACGGGTTCGGCTGCCCCGCTCCATCCAGGAGCAATGCCAGTGGAGGTCAAAAGTGGGTGAAAAAAAAACACGACGCACACCGATTTCTTCCCCGAGGGTAATTTTATTGCGGAAGGTTCCAGATCTTGTCCAATCTTCAGCGGGTTGTCGGCTGTCGGTCCTAGAATGTCGAAATCCACGCGGATGGTGCCGCAGCGTCGAAAGGGCTGCAGCCGATTCCGGCCAAGGCGATCGTCGCTCGAGGTCTGAAGGCGGGGCGGGGCTGGGCGGGGAGCGGGGGGGCATCAGGTGCCCGTTGTGCCAGGGTTGAGCCTGGGGACTCGCAGGAAGGGTTCGTGGAAGACATCGAAAAGCCTCCGGGCCTGTGTGAGGCAAAGACACCAGAGGCGGGCGTCAAATCTGGGACGTGAAGGTGTGTTCCCCGGACCCTCTTCCTGACCCGGGAGCCGGACCTCGCGTTCCCACCTTCCCTTCCCTCCACTCCCTCTCC
>NW_027597964.1:22500-58945 GCF_964194155.1 Cetorhinus maximus
GTCGCTCTCTCTCCCCCGGTCTGTCGCTCTCTCTCCCCCGGTCTGTCGCTCTCTCTCCCCCGGTCTGTCGCTCTCTCTCCCCCGGTCTGTCGCTCTCTCTCCCCCGGTCTGTCGCTCTCTCTCCCTCGGTCTGTCGCTCTCTCTCCCTCGGTCTGTCGCTCTCTCTCCCTCGGTCTGTCGCTCTCTCTCCCTCTGTCTGTCGCTCTCTCTCCCTCGGTCTGTCGCTCTCTCTCCCTCGGTCTGTCGCTCTCTCTCCCTCGGTCTGTCGCTCTCTCTCCCTCTGTCTGTCGCTCTCTCTCCCTCTGTCTGTCGCTCTCTCTCCCTCTGTCTGTCGCTCTCTCTCCCTCTGTCTGTCGCTCTCTCTCCCTCTGTCTGTCGCTCTCTCTCCCTCTGTCTGTCGCTCTCTCTCCCTCTGTCTGTCGCTCTCTCTCCCTCTCCCAGCCCCTCTCCCTCCCTCTCTCATAGTCTTAGTCTCAGTCTCTCTCTCTCTCTCACACACTCTCCCTCCCTCTGTCTCTCTGTCTCTCTCTTTCCCTCTGTCTCTGTACCTCTCTAACTGTTTCACTGTCGATCTGTGAGGTCCCAGGCCACAGGAAAGCAGCCGCCAGCCAAAACCTACCTTGGAGATATAGTCACTCTCCACTCGCTCCTTCAAAATATCTGAGGATTTGTTCTCGTACGCCTTGTATGTCTCCAGGTATCGGCCGGCCTCCTCCGAACTGGACAAAACACACAGGCAATTAAACAGTCCCCCTGTACTCTTAAAAAAAAAAGAGGGAGCTTTACTCTGTATCTAACCCCGTGCTGTAACTGTCCTGGGAGTGTTTGATGGGGACAGTGTAGAGGGAGCTTTACTCTGTATCTAACCCCGTGCTGTACCTGTCCTGGGAGTGTTTGATGGGGACAGTGTAGAGGGAGCTTTACTCTGTATCTAACCCCGTGCTGTACCTGCCCTGGGAGTGTTTGATGGGGACAGTGTAGAGGGAGCTTTACTCTGTATCTAACCCCGTGCTGTACCTGTCCTGGGAGTGTTTGATGGGGACAGTGTAGAGGGAGCTTTACTCTGTATCTAACCCTGTGCTGTACCTGTCCTGGGAGTGTTTGATGGGGACAGTGTAGAGGGAGCTTTACTCTGTATCTAACCCCGTGCTGTACCTGTCCTGGGAGTGTTTGATGGGGACAGTGTAGAGGGAAATTTACTCTGTATCTAACCCCGTGCTGTACCTGTCCTGGGAGTGTTTAATGGGGACAGTGTAGAGGGAGCTTTACTCTGTATCTAACCCCGTGCTGTACCTGTCCTGGGAGTGTTTGATGGGGACGGTGTAGAGGGAGCTTTACTCTGTATCTAACCCCGTGCTGTACCTGTCCTGGGTGTGTTTGATGGGGACGGTGTAGAGGGAGCTTTACTCTGTATCCAAACCCGTGCTGTACCTGTCCTGGTAGTGTTTGATGGGGACAGTGTAGAGGGATCTTTACTCTGTATCTAATCCCATGCTGTACCTGTCCTGGGAGTGTTTGATAGGGACAGTGTAGAGGGAGCTTTACTCTGTATCTATCCCCGTGCTGTACCTGTCCTGGGAGTGTTTGATGGGGACAGTGTAGGGGGAGCTTTACTCTGTATCTAACCCCGTGCTGTACCTGTTCTGGGAGTGTTTGATGGGGACGGTGCAGAGGGAGCTTTACTCTGTATCTAACCCCGTGCTGTACCTGTCCTGGGAGTGTTTGATGGCGACAGCGTAGAGAAGCATTATTCTGTATCTAACCCCGTGCTGTACCTGTCCTGGGAGTGTTTGATGGGTACAGTGTAGAGGGAGCTTTACTCTGTATCTAACCCCGTGCTGTACCTGTCCTGGGAGTGTTTGATGGGGACAGTGTAGAGGGAGATTTACTCTGTAT
Organism: Cetorhinus maximus; assembly: GCF_964194155.1. NCBI lineage: Eukaryota > Metazoa > Chordata > Chondrichthyes > Lamniformes > Cetorhinidae > Cetorhinus > Cetorhinus maximus. Next base: position 24,397 of record NW_027597964.1, read on the forward strand.
CTAACCCCGCGCTGTACCTGCCCTGGGAGTGTTTGATGGGGACAGTATAGAGGGAGCTTTACTCTGTATCTAACCCCGTGCTGTACCTGTCCTGGGAGTGTTTGATGGGGACAGTGTAGAGAGAGCTTTACTCTGTATCTAACCCCGCACTGTACCTGTCCTGGGAGTGTTTGATGGGGACAGTATAGAGGGAGCTTTACTCTGTATCTAACCCCGTGCTGTACCTGTCCTGGGAGTGTTTGATGGGGACAGTATAGAGGGAGCTTTACTCTGTATCTAACCCCGTGCTGTACCTCCAAGCCAGGATCAGTGTGCAATCCGCGAGGAGACTTATTCTCGCCAGTTCCTTGAGATCTTGGTGTGGATCTTTCTGAAAATGAATGATTTTGATCATTTGGGGACCGTGTTTTAGATTCACTGCCCCCTGGGCACTCACCACAGTTACAGACACGCACACACACACACACAGTCGCACACACGTACTCACAGACACTCATTCACACACGTGCAATCTCAGACACTCATTCACACACGTGCAATCTCAGACACGCGCACACACACACGCGTACTCACACACGCGCACTCACACACGTGCACTCGCAGACACGCGCTCGCAGACACGCGCTCGCAGACACGCGCTCGCAGACACGCACTCAGACGCATGCACTCACAGTCACGCATTCACACATGTGCACTCACAGTCACGCATTCACACGTGCACACACAGACACGCATTCACACATGTGCACTCACAGACACGCACTCACTGACACGCATTCACACATGTGCACTCACAGATATGCACTCACACACGCACTGACACATGTCCATTCACACACGTGCACTCACAGACACACGCTCACACACGTGCACTCAGACACGCATTCACACACGTGCACTCAGACACGCACTCACTGACACGCATTCACACACGTGCACTCACAGACACACACACACACATGAACTGACACGTGCATTCACACACGTGCACTCACAGACACGCACTCACACACGTGCCCTCACAGACACGCACTCGCACACGTGCACTCAGACACGCACTCGCACACGTGCACTCACAGACACACACTCGCACACGTGCACTCACAGACACGCACTCGCACACGTGCACTCACAGACACGCACTCGCACACGTGCACTCACAGACACGCACTCGTACACGTGCACTCACAGACACGCACTCGTACACGTGCACTCACAGACACGCACTCGCACACGTGCACTCACAGACACGCACTCGCACGCGTGCACTCACACACATGCACTCACAGACACGCACTGACACACGTGCACTCAGACACATGTGCACTGACAGACACACGTGCACTGACAGACACACGTGCACTGACAGACACGCACTCTCAGACTCGCACTCACACACATGCACTCAAACACGCACTCAGACGCGCACACTCACAGATACGCACTCTCACACGCACGCACTCACAGACATGCACTCACACAAACACTCACAGACACACACTCACACACGTGCACTCAGAGTCGCACTCACACACGCACTCACACACATGCACTCTCAGACACACACTTACACACGTGCACTCTCAGACACGCACTCACACATGCTCTCACACACGTGCACTCACAGACGCGCACTCGCACACGCACACTCACACGCGCGCACACACGCGCACTCTCACACGCGCACTCACACACGCGCACTCACACACGCGCACTCACACACGCGCACTCACACACGCGCACTCACACACGCGCACTCACACACGCGCACTCACACACGCGCACTCACACACGCGCACTCACACACGCGCACTCAGACACGTGCACTCACAGACACACGTGCACTGACAGACTCGCACTCACACACATGCACTCAGACACGCACTCACAGATACCCACTCTCACACGCACTCACACGTGTGCACTCACAGACATGCACTCACACAAACACTCACAGACACACACACATGCAGTCACAGACACACACTCACACAAGTGCACTCAGAGTCGCACTCACACACATGCACTCTCAGACACACACTTACACACGTGCACTCTCAGACATGCACTCACAGACACGCACTCACACATGCTCTCACACACGTGCACTCACAGACACGCACTCGCAGACACGCACTCGCAGACACGCACTCACACACGTGCACTCGCAGACACGCACTCGCACACGTGTACTCAGACACGCACTCGCACACGTGCACTCAGACACGCACTCACACACGTGCACTCAGACACATGTGCACTCACAGACACACGTGCACTGACAGACACGCACTCACAGACGCACTCACAGACACGCATTCTCAGACTCGCACTCACACACGTGCACTCAGACACGCACTCACACACGTGCACTCAGACGCGTGCACTCAGACGCGTGCACTCAGACGCGTGCACTCAGACGCGTGCACTCACACACGTGCACTCAGACACACGTGCACTGACAGACACGCACTCTCAGACACGCACTCACACACGTGCACTCAGACGCGTGCACTCACACACGTGCACTCAGACACACGTGCACTGACAGACACGCACTCTCAGACTCGCACTCACACACATGCACTCAGACGCGTGCACTCACAGATACGCACTCTCACACGCACGCACTCACACAAACACTCACAGACACACACACACGCAGTCACAGACACACACTCACACGTGCACTCAGAGTCGCACTCACACACGTGCACTCACAGACACGCGCTCACACGTGTACTCACACACGTGCACTCACAGACACGCGCTCGCACGTGTACTCACACGCGTGCACTCACAGACACGCACTCACACGTGTACTCACACGCGTGCACTCACAGACACGCACTCACACGTGTACTCACACACGTGCACTCACAGACACGCGCTCGCACGCGTGCACTCACAGACACGCACTCGCACGCGTGCACTCACAGACACGCACTCGCACGCGTGCATTCACAGACACGCACTCGCACGCGTGCATTCACAGACACGCACTCGCACGCGTGCACTCACAGACACGCACTCGCACGCGTGCACTCACAGACACGCACTCGCACGCGTGCACTCACAGACACGCACTCGCACGCGTGCACTCACAGACACGCACTCGCACGCGTGCACTCACAGACACGCACTCGCACGCGTGCACTCACAGACACGCACTCGCACGCGTGCACTCACAGACACGCACTCGCACGCGTGCACTCACAGACACTCACTCGCACGCGTGCACTCACAGACACGCACTCGCACGCGTGCACTCACAGACACGCACTCGCACGCGTGCACTCACAGACACGCACTCGCACGCGTGCACTCACAGACACGCACTCGCACGCGTGCACTCACAGACACGCACTCGCACGCGTGCACTCACAGACACGCACTCGCACGCGTGCACTCACAGACACGCACTCGCACGCGGGTACTCACAGACACGCACTCGCACGCATGTGCGCTCACAGACACGCACTGACAGACTCGCACTCTCAGACTCGCACTGACAGACTCGCACTGACAGACTCGCACTCTCAGACTCGCACTCTCAGACTCGCACTCTCAGACTCGCACTCTCAGACTCGCACTCTCAGACTCGCACTCTCAGACTCGCACTCTCAGACTCGCACTCTCAGACTCGCACTCTCAGACTCGCACTCTCAGACTCGCACTCTCAGACTCGCACTCTCAGACTCGCACTCTCAGACTCGCACTCTCAGACTCGCACTCTCAGACTCGCACTCTCAGACTCGCACTCTCAGACTCGCACTCTCAGACTCGCACTCTCAGACTCGCACTCTCAGACTCGCACTCTCAGACTCGCACTCTCAGACTCGCACTCTCAGACTCGCACTCTCAGACTCGCACTCTCAGACTCGCACTCTCAGACTCGCACTCTCAGACTCGCACTCTCAGACTCGCACTCTCAGACTCGCACTCTCAGACTCGCACTCTCAGACTCGCACTCTCAGACTCGCACTCTCAGACTCGCACTCTCAGACTCGCACTCTCAGACTCGCACTCTCAGACTCGCACTCTCAGACTCGCACTCTCAGACTCGCACTCTCAGACTCGCACTCTCAGACTCGCACTCTCAGACTCGCACTCTCAGACTCGCACTCTCAGACTCGCACTCTCAGACTCGCACTCTCAGACTCGCACTCTCAGACTCGCACTCTCAGACTCGCACTCTCAGACTCGCACTCTCAGACTCGCACTCTCAGACTCGCACTCTCAGACTCGCACTCTCAGACTCGCACTCTCAGACTCGCACTCTCAGACTCGCACTCTCAGACTCGCACTCTCAGACTCGCACTCTCAGACTCGCACTCTCAGACTCGCACTCTCAGACTCGCACTCTCAGACTCGCACTCTCAGACTCGCACTCTCAGACTCGCACTCTCAGACTCGCACTCTCAGACTCGCACTCTCAGACTCGCACTCTCAGACTCGCACTCTCAGACTCGCACTCTCAGACTCGCACTCTCAGACTCGCACTCTCAGACTCGCACTCTCAGACTCGCACTCTCAGACTCGCACTCTCAGACTCGCACTCTCAGACTCGCACTCTCAGACTCGCACTCTCAGACTCGCACTCTCAGACTCGCACTCTCAGACTCGCACTCTCAGACTCGCACTCTCAGACTCGCACTCTCAGACTCGCACTCTCAGACTCGCACTCTCAGACTCGCACTCTCAGACTCGCACTCTCAGACTCGCACTCTCAGACTCGCACTCTCAGACTCGCACTCTCAGACTCGCACTCTCAGACTCGCACTCTCAGACTCGCACTCTCAGACTCGCACTCTCAGACTCGCACTCTCAGACTCGCACTCTCAGACTCGCACTCTCAGACTCGCACTCTCAGACTCGCACTCTCAGACTCGCACTCTCAGACTCGCACTCTCAGACTCGCACTCTCAGACTCGCACTCTCAGACTCGCACTCTCAGACTCGCACTCTCAGACTCGCACTCTCAGACTCGCACTCTCAGACTCGCACTCTCAGACTCGCACTCTCAGACTCGCACTCTCAGACTCGCACTCTCAGACTCGCACTCTCAGACTCGCACTCTCAGACTCGCACTCTCAGACTCGCACTCTCAGACTCGCACTCTCAGACTCGCACTCTCAGACTCGCACTCTCAGACTCGCACTCTCAGACTCGCACTCTCAGACTCGCACTCTCAGACTCGCACTCTCAGACTCGCACTCTCAGACTCGCACTCTCAGACTCGCACTCTCAGACTCGCACTCTCAGACTCGCACTCTCAGACTCGCACTCTCAGACTCGCACTCTCAGACTCGCACTCTCAGACTCGCACTCTCAGACTCGCACTCTCAGACTCGCACTCTCAGACTCGCACTCTCAGACTCGCACTCTCAGACTCGCACTCTCAGACTCGCACTCTCAGACTCGCACTCTCAGACTCGCACTCTCAGACTCGCACTCTCAGACTCGCACTCTCAGACTCGCACTCTCAGACTCGCACTCTCAGACTCGCACTCTCAGACTCGCACTCTCAGACTCGCACTCTCAGACTCGCACTCTCAGACTCGCACTCTCAGACTCGCACTCTCAGACTCGCACTCTCAGACTCGCACTCTCAGACTCGCACTCTCAGACTCGCACTCTCAGACTCGCACTCTCAGACTCGCACTCTCAGACTCGCACTCTCAGACTCGCACTCTCAGACTCGCACTCTCAGACTCGCACTCTCAGACTCGCACTCTCAGACTCGCACTCTCAGACTCGCACTCTCAGACTCGCACTCTCAGACTCGCACTCTCAGACTCGCACTCTCAGACTCGCACTCTCAGACTCGCACTCTCAGACTCGCACTCTCAGACTCGCACTCTCAGACTCGCACTCTCAGACTCGCACTCTCAGACTCGCACTCTCAGACTCGCACTCTCAGACTCGCACTCTCAGACTCGCACTCTCAGACTCGCACTCTCAGACTCGCACTCTCAGACTCGCACTCTCAGACTCGCACTCTCAGACTCGCACTCTCAGACTCGCACTCTCAGACTCGCACTCTCAGACTCGCACTCTCAGACTCGCACTCTCAGACTCGCACTCTCAGACTCGCACTCTCAGACTCGCACTCTCAGACTCGCACTCTCAGACTCGCACTCTCAGACTCGCACTCTCAGACTCGCACTCTCAGACTCGCACTCTCAGACTCGCACTCTCAGACTCGCACTCTCAGACTCGCACTCTCAGACTCGCACTCTCAGACTCGCACTCTCAGACTCGCACTCTCAGACTCGCACTCTCAGACTCGCACTCTCAGACTCGCACTCTCAGACTCGCACTCTCAGACTCGCACTCTCAGACTCGCACTCTCAGACTCGCACTCTCAGACTCGCACTCTCAGACTCGCACTCTCAGACTCGCACTCTCAGACTCGCACTCTCAGACTCGCACTCTCAGACTCGCACTCTCAGACTCGCACTCTCAGACTCGCACTCTCAGACTCGCACTCTCAGACTCGCACTCTCAGACTCGCACTCTCAGACTCGCACTCTCAGACTCGCACTCTCAGACTCGCACTCTCAGACTCGCACTCTCAGACTCGCACTCTCAGACTCGCACTCTCAGACTCGCACTCTCAGACTCGCACTCTCAGACTCGCACTCTCAGACTCGCACTCTCAGACTCGCACTCTCAGACTCGCACTCTCAGACTCGCACTCTCAGACTCGCACTCTCAGACTCGCACTCTCAGACTCGCACTCTCAGACTCGCACTCTCAGACTCGCACTCTCAGACTCGCACTCTCAGACTCGCACTCTCAGACTCGCACTCTCAGACTCGCACTCTCAGACTCGCACTCTCAGACTCGCACTCTCAGACTCGCACTCTCAGACTCGCACTCTCAGACTCGCACTCTCAGACTCGCACTCTCAGACTCGCACTCTCAGACTCGCACTCTCAGACTCGCACTCTCAGACTCGCACTCTCAGACTCGCACTCTCAGACTCGCACTCTCAGACTCGCACTCTCAGACTCGCACTCTCAGACTCGCACTCTCAGACTCGCACTCTCAGACTCGCACTCTCAGACTCGCACTCTCAGACTCGCACTCTCAGACTCGCACTCTCAGACTCGCACTCTCAGACTCGCACTCTCAGACTCGCACTCTCAGACTCGCACTCTCAGACTCGCACTCTCAGACTCGCACTCTCAGACTCGCACTCTCAGACTCGCACTCTCAGACTCGCACTCTCAGACTCGCACTCTCAGACTCGCACTCTCAGACTCGCACTCTCAGACTCGCACTCTCAGACTCGCACTCTCAGACTCGCACTCTCAGACTCGCACTCTCAGACTCGCACTCTCAGACTCGCACTCTCAGACTCGCACTCTCAGACTCGCACTCTCAGACTCGCACTCTCAGACTCGCACTCTCAGACTCGCACTCTCAGACTCGCACTCTCAGACTCGCACTCTCAGACTCGCACTCTCAGACTCGCACTCTCAGACTCGCACTCTCAGACTCGCACTCTCAGACTCGCACTCTCAGACTCGCACTCTCAGACTCGCACTCTCAGACTCGCACTCTCAGACTCGCACTCTCAGACTCGCACTCTCAGACTCGCACTCTCAGACTCGCACTCTCAGACTCGCACTCTCAGACTCGCACTCTCAGACTCGCACTCTCAGACTCGCACTCTCAGACTCGCACTCTCAGACTCGCACTCTCAGACTCGCACTCTCAGACTCGCACTCTCAGACTCGCACTCTCAGACTCGCACTCTCAGACTCGCACTCTCAGACTCGCACTCTCAGACTCGCACTCTCAGACTCGCACTCTCAGACTCGCACTCTCAGACTCGCACTCTCAGACTCGCACTCTCAGACTCGCACTCTCAGACTCGCACTCTCAGACTCGCACTCTCAGACTCGCACTCTCAGACTCGCACTCTCAGACTCGCACTCTCAGACTCGCACTCTCAGACTCGCACTCTCAGACTCGCACTCTCAGACTCGCACTCTCAGACTCGCACTCTCAGACTCGCACTCTCAGACTCGCACTCTCAGACTCGCACTCTCAGACTCGCACTCTCAGACTCGCACTCTCAGACTCGCACTCAGATGCGTGCACTCACAAACACGCACTCAGACGCGCGCACTCACAGATACGCACTCTCACACGCACTGACATGTGTGCACTCACAGTCACGCACTCACACACGTGCACTCACAGTCACGCACACACACGTGCACTCAGTCACGCACTCACACACGTGCACTCAGTCACGCACTCACACACGTGCACTCAGTCACACACACACACGTGCACTCAGTCACGCACTCACACACGTGCACTCACAGTCACGCACTCACACACGTGCACTCAGTCACGCACTCACACACGTGCACTCAGTCACGCACTCACACGTGCACTCACACACGTGCACTCACTGTCACGCACTCACACACGTGCACTCAGTCACGTACTCACACACGTGCACTCAGTCACGCACTCACACACGTGCACTCAGTCACGCACTCACACACGTGCACTCACAGTCACGCACTCTCACACGTGCACTCGCAGACACGGGCTCGCAGACACGCACTCAGACGCGTGCACTCACAGTCACGCATTCACACATGTGCACTCACAGACACGCATTCACACATGTGCACTCACAGACACGCATTCACACATTTGCACTCACAGACACGCACTCGCACGCGTGCACTCACAGACACGCACTCGCACGCGTGCACTCACAGACACGCACTCGCACGCGTGCACTCACAGACACGCACTCGCACGCGTGCACTCACAGACACGCACTCGCACGCGTGCACTCACAGTCACGCACTCGCACACGTGCACTCACAGTCACGTACTCGCACACGTGCACTCACAGTCACGTACTCGCACACGTGCACTCAGTCACGCACTCACACACGTGCACTCACAGTCGTGCACTCACAGTCACGCACTCACACACGTGCACTCACACACGTGCACTCACACACGTGCACTCACACACATGCACTCACAGTCACGCACTCACAGTCACGCACTCACAGTCACGCACTCACAGTCACGCACTCACAGTCACGCACACACACACGTGCACTCGCAGTCACGGACTCACAACGTGCACTCGCAGACACGCGCTCGCAGACACGCACTCACACACGTGCACTCACAGTCACGCACTCACACGTGCACTCACAGACACGCATTCACACATGTGCACTCAGACACGCATTCACACACGTGCACTCACAGACACACACACACACGTGCACTCACAGACACGCAATCGCACGCGTGCACTCACAGACACGCACTCGCACAGGTGCACTCACAGACACGCACTCGCGCAGGTGCACTCACAGTCACGCACTCGCACACGTGCACTCACAGTCACGTACTCGCACACGTGCACTCACAGTCACGTACTCGCACACGTGCACTCAGTCACGCACTCACACACGTGCACTCACAGTCGTGCACTCACAGTCACGCACTCACACACGTGCACTCACACACGTGCATTCACACACGTGCACTCAGTCACGCACTCACAGTCACGCACTCAGTCACACACACACACACGTGCACTCGCAGTCACGGACTCACACACGTGCACTCGCAGACACGCGCTCGCAGACACGCACTCACACACGTGCACTCACAGTCACGCACTCACACGTGCACTCACAGACACGCATTCACACATGTGCACTCACAGACACGCATTCACACACGTGCACTCACAGACACACACACACGTGCACTCACAGACACGCAATCGCACACGTACACTCACAGACACGCACTCGCACACGTGCACTCAGACACGCAATCGCACACGTGCACTCAGACACGCAATCGCACACGTGCACTGACAGACACGCACTCGCACACGTTCACTCACAGTCACGTACTCACACACGTGCACTCAGTGATGCACTCACACACGTGCACTCACAGTCACGCACTCACACACGTGCACTCACACACGTGCACTCACACACGTGCACTCACACACGTGCACTCACAGTCACGCACTCACAGTCACGCACTCACAGTCACGCACTCACAGTCACGCACTCACAGTCACGCACTCACAGTCACGCACTCACAGTCACGCACTCACAGTCACGCACTCACAGTCACGCACTCACAGTCACGCACTCACAGTCACGCACTCACAGTCACGCACTCACAGTCACGCACTCACAGTCACGCACTCACAGTCACGCACTCACAGTCACGCACTCACAGTCACGCACTCACACACGTGCACTCACAGTCACGCACTCACACACGTGCACTCACAGTCACGCACTCACACACGTGCACTCACAGTCACGCACTCACACACGTGCACTCACAGACACGTGCACTCACAGACACGCACTCACACACGTGCACTCACACACGTGCACTCACACACGTGCACTCACACACGCACTCACAGTCACGCACTCACAGTCACGCACTCACAGTCACGCACTCACAGTCACGCACTCACAGTCACGCACTCACAGTCACGCACTCACACACGTGCACTCACAGTCACGCACTCACACACGTGCACTCACACACGTGCACTCACAGTCACGCACTCACACACGTGCACTCACAGACACGCACTCACACACGTGCACTCACACACGTGCACTCACACACGTGCACTCACACACGTGCACTCACACACGCACTCACAGTCACGCACTCAGTCACGCACTCAGTCACGCACTCACAGTCACGCACTCACAGTCACGCACTCACAGTCACGCACTCACAGTCACGCACTCACAGTCACGCACTCACAGTCACGCACTCACAGTCACGCACTCACAGTCACGCACTCACAGTCACGCACTCACAGTCACGCACTCACAGTCACGCGCTCGCAGACACGCGCTCGCAGACACGCGCTCGCAGACACGCGCTCGCAGACACGCACTCACACACGTGCACTCACAGTCACACACTCACACGTGCACTCAGACACGCATTCACACATGTGCACTCACAGACACGCATTCACACATGTGCACTCACTGACACGCATTCACACACGTGCACTCACAGACACGCACTCACACACGTGCACACTCAGACACTCACTCACAGACACACACACACACGCACTGACACATGTGCATTCACATACGTGCACTCTCAGACACACACACACACGTGTACTCAGACACGCAATCGCACGCATGCACTCACAGACACGCACGCGTGCACTCACAGACACGCACTCGCACGTGTTCACTCACAGACACGCACTCGCACGCGTGCACTCACAGACACGCACTCGCACGCGTGCACTCACAGACACGCACTCGCACGCGTGCACTCACAGACACGCACTCGCACGCGTGCACTCACAGACACGCACTCGCACGCGTGCACTCACAGACACGCACTCGCACGCGTGCACTCACAGACACGCACTCGCACGCGTGCACTCACAGACACGCACTCGCACGCGTGCACTCACAGACACGCACTCGCACGCGTGCAGTCACAGACACGCACTCACACACGTGCACTCACAGACACGCACTCGCACACGTGCACTCACAGACACGCACTCGCACACGTGCACTGACAGACACGCACTCGCACACGTGCACTGACAGACACGCACTCGCACACGTGCACTGACAGACACGCACTCGCACACGTGCACTGACAGACACGCACTCGCACACGTGCACTGACAGTCACGTACTCGCACACGTGCACTCACAGTCACGCCCTCACACACGTGCACTCACAGTCACGCACTCACACACGTGCACTCGCAGAGACGCGCTCGCAGACACGCACTCACACACGTGCACTCACAGACACACACACACGTGCACTCACAGACACGCACTCACACACGTGCACTCACAGACACACTCTCACCGACACGCATTCACACATGTGCACTCAGACACTCACTCACAGACACACACTCACACACGCACTGACACATGTGCATTCACACACGTGCACTCACAGACACACACACACGTGTACTCACAGACACGCAATCGCACACATGCACTCACAGACACGCACGCGTGCACTCAGACACGCACTCGCACGCGTGCACTCACAGACACGCACTCGCACGCGTGCACTCACAGACACGCACTCGCACGCATGCACTCACAGACACGCGCTCACGGTCACGCGCTCACGGTCACTCGCAGTCACGCGCTCACACACGTGCACTCGCAGACACGCGCTCGCAGACATGCACTCACAGACGTGCACTCGCAGACACGCACTCACAGACGTGCACTCGCAGACACGCACTCACACACGTGCACTCACAGACACGCACTCACACACGTGCACTCACAGACACGCACTCACACATGTGCACTCACAGACACGCACTCACACACGTGCACTCACAGACACGCATTCACACACGTGCAGTCACAGACACACACACACGTGCAGTCACAGACACACACACACGTGCAGTCACAGACACGCAATCGCACACGTGCAGTCACAGACACGCAATCGCACACGTGCACTCACAGACACGCAATCGCACACGTGCACTCACAGACACGCAATCGCACACGTGCACTCACAGACACGCAATCGCACACGTGCACTCACAGACACGCACTCGCACACGTGCACTCGCAGACACACGCTCGCACGCGTGCACTCGCAGACACGCACTCACACGCGTGCACTCGCAGACACGCACACACACGCGTGCACTCACAGACACGCGCTCACACGCGTGCACTCACAGACACGCGCTCGCACGCATGCACTCGCAGACACGCGCTCGCACGCGTGCACTCGCAGACACGCGCTCGCACGCGTGCACTCAGACACGCGCTCGCACGCGTGCACTCACAGACACGCGCTCGCACGCGTGCACTCACAGACACGCGCTCGCACGCGTGCACTCACAGACACGCGCTCGCACCCGTGCACTCACAGACACGCGCTCGCACCCGTGCACTCACAGACACGCGCTCGCACCCGTGCACTCACAGACACGCGCTCGCACCCGTGCACTCACAGACACGCGCTCGCACCCGTGCACTCGCAGACACGCGCTCGCACGCGTGCACTCAGACACGCGCTCGCACGCGTGCACTCGCAGACACGCGCTCACACGTGTGCACTCGCAGACACGCGCTCACACGTGTGCACTCACAGACACGCGCTCGCACGCGTGCACTCAGACACGCGCTCGCACGCGTGCACTCGCAGACACGCGCTCACACGTGTGCACTCACAGACACGCGCTCGCACGCGTGCACTCACAGACACGCAATCGCACACGTGCACTCACAGACACGCACTCGCAGTCACGCACTCACACACGTGCACTCGCAGACACGCGCTCGCAGACACGCACTCACATGTGCACTCACAGACACGCATTCACACATGTGCACTCACAGACACGCATTCACACATGTGCACTCACTGACACGCATTCACACACGTGCACTCACAGACACACACACACGTGCACTCACAGACACACACTCACCGACACGCATTCACACCTGTGCACTCAGACACTCACTCACAGACACACACTCACACACGCACTGACACATGTGCATTCACACATGTGCACTCACTGACACGCATTCACACACGTGCACTCACAGACACACACACACGTGCACTCACAGACACACACTCACCGACACGCATTCACACCTGTGCACTCAGACACTCACTCACAGACACACACTCACACACGCACTGACACATGTGCATTCACACACGTGCACTCACAGACACACACACACACACGTGTACTCACAGACACGCACTCGCACGCGTGCACTCACAGACACGCACTCGCACGCGTGCACTCACAGACACGCACTCGCACGCGTGCACTCACAGACACGCACTCACACGCGTGCACTCACACGCGTGCACTCACACACATGCACTCACAGACACACGTGCACTCAGACACACGTGCACTCAGTCACGCACTCACACACGTGCACTCAGACACATGTGCACTCACATACACACGTGCACTCAGACACACGTGCACTCACAGACACACGTGCACTCACAGACACACGTGCACTCACACATGTGCACTCACAGACTCGCACTCACACACGTGCACTCACAGACTCGTACTCACACACGTGCACTCAGACGCTTGCACTCACAAACACGCACTCAGACGCGTGCACTCACACACACGCACTCACAGACGCACTCACACATGTGCACTCACAGGCATGCACTCACACAAACTCTCACAGACACACTCACACACGCACTCACACACGTGCACTCTCAGACACACGCTTACACACGTGCACTCTCAGACACACGCTTACACACGTGCACTCTCAGACACACGCTTACACACGTGCACTCTCAGACACACGCTTACACACGTGCACTCTCAGACACACACTTACACACGTGCACTCTCAGACACACACTTACACACGTGCACTCTCAGACACTCACTTACACACGTGCACTCTCAGACACTCACTTACACACATGCACTCTCAGACACGCACTCGCAGACACGCATTCACACATGCTCTCACACACGTGCACTCACAGACACGCACTCGCAGACACGCACTCACACACGTGCACTCGCAGACACACTCTCACACACTTGCACTCGTAGACGCGCACTCGCAGGCGCGCACTCGCAGGCGCGCACTCGCAGGCGCGCACTCGCAGGCGCGCACTCGCAGGCGCGCACTCGCAGGCGCGCACTCGCAGGCGCGCACTCGCAGGCGCGCACTCGCAGGCGCGCACTCACAGGCGCGCACTCACAGACACATGTGCACTCAGACACATGTGCACTCACATACACACACACACACGCACTCACACATGTGCACTCTCAGACACACACTTACACACGTGCACTCTCAGACACACACTTACACACGTGCACTCTCAGACACACACTTACACACGTGCACTCTCAGACACACACTTACACACGTGCACTCTCAGACACACACTTACACACGTGCACTCTCAGACACTCACTTACACACGTGCACTCTCAGACACTCACTTACACACGTGCACTCTCAGACACTCACTTACACACATGCACTCTCAGACACGCACTCGCAGACACGCACTCACACATGCTCTCACACACGTGCACTCACAGACACGCACTCGCAGACATGCACTCACACGCGTGCACTCGCAGACACACTCTCACACACTTGCACTCGCAGACGCGCACTCACACGCGTGCACTCGCAGACGCGCACTCGCACGCGCGCACTCACAGGCGCGCACTCACAGGCGCGCACTCACAGGCGCGCACTCACAGGCGCGCACTCACAGGCGCGCACTCACAGGCGCGCACTCACAGGCGCGCACTCACAGGCGCGCACTCACAGGCGCGCACTCACAGGCGCGCACTCACAGGCGCGCACTCACAGGCGCGCACTCACAGGCGCGCACTCACAGGCGCGCACTCACAGGCGCGCACTCACTGACGCGCACTCACTGACGCGCACTCACTGACGCGCACTCACAGGCGCGCACTCACAGGCGCGCACTCACAGACACATGTGCACTCAGACACATGTGCACTCACATACACACTCACACACGCACTCACACACGTGCACTCTCAGACACACACTTACACACGTGCACTCTCAGACACACACTTACACACGTGCACTCTCAGACACACACTTACACACGTGCACTCTCAGACACGCACTCGCAGACACGCACTCGCACACACGCACTCGCAGACACGCATTCGCAGACACGCACTCGCAGACATGCACTCGCGCACGTGCACTCGAAGACACGCACTCGCGCACGTGCACTCGAAGACACGCACTCATACACATGCACTCACACACGTGCACACAGACACACACACATGTGCACTCGCGCACACACACACACACACACACACACACGTGCACACAGACACGCACTCACACATGTGCACTCACAGTCACGCACTCACACATGCTCTGACACACGTGCACTCGCAGACACGCACTTGCAGACACGCACTCGCAGACACGTGCAATCTCAGACACACACCTACACACGTGCACTCTCAGACACACACTCATAGACACGCACTCACAGTCACGCACTCACAGGCGCGCACTCACAGGCGCGCACTCACAGGCGCGCACTCACAGGCGCGCTCTCACAGGCGCGCACTCACAGGCGCGCACTCACAGGCGCGCACTCACAGGCGCGCACTCACAGGCGCGCACTCACAGGCGCGCACTCACAGGCGCGCACTCACAGGCGCGCACTCACAGGCGCGCACTCACAGGCGCGCACTCACAGGCGCGCACTCACAGGCGCACACTCACAGGCGCACACTCACACGCGCACACTCACACGCGCACACTCACACGCGCACACTCACACGCGCACACTCACAGACACGCACTCACACACGTGCACTCAGACACATGTGCACTCACATACACACGTGCACTCAGACACACGTGCACTCACAGACACACGTGCACTCACAGACACGCACTTACACATGTGCACTCACAGACTCGCACTCACACACGTGCACTCACAGACTCGCACTCACACACGTGCACTCAGACGCTTGCACTCACAAACACGCACTCAGACGCGTGCACTCACACACACGCACTCACACATGTGCACTCACAGACTCGCACTCACACATGTGCACTCACAGACTCGCACTCACACACGTGCACTCTCAGACACACACTTACACACGTGCACTCTCAGACACACACTTACACACGTGCACTCTCAGACACGCACTCGCAGACACGCACTCACACATGCTCTCACACATGTGCACTCGCAGACACGCACTCGCAGACACGCACGCACTCGCAGACGCGCACTCGCAGACGCGCACTCGCAGACGCGCACTCGCAGACGCGCACTCACACGCGCGCACTCACACGCGCGCACTCACACGCGCGCACTCACACGCGCGCACTCACACGCGCGCACTCACACGCGCGCACTCACAGGCGCGCACTCACAGGCGCGCACTCACAGGCGCGCACTCACAGGCGCGCACTCACAGGCGCGCACTCACAGGCGCGCACTCACAGGCGCGCACTCACAGGCGCGCACTCACAGGCGCGCACTCACAGGCGCGCACTCACAGGCGCGCACTCACAGGCGCGCACTCACAGGCGCGCACTCACAGGCGCGCACTCACAGGCGCGCACTCACAGGCGCGCACTCACAGGCGCGCACTCACAGGCGCGCACTCACAGGCGCGCACTCACAGGCGCGCACTCACAGGCGCGCACTCACAGACACATGTGCACTCACAGACACATGTGCACTCACAGACACATGTGCACTCACAGACACATGTGCACTCACAGACACATGTGCACTCACAGACACATGTGCACTCTCAGACACATGTGCACTCAGACACATGTGCACTCACATACACACACACACACGCACTCACACACGTGCACTCTCAGACACACACTTACACACGTGCACTCAGACATACACTTACACACGTGCACTCTCAGACACTCACTTACACACATGCACTCTCAGACACGCACTCGCAGACACGCACTCACACGTGCACTCACAGACACGCACTCGCAGACACGCACTCGCAGACACGCACTCACACGCGTGCACTCGCAGACACGCTCTCACACACTTGCACTCACAGACACGCACTCGCAGACGCGCACTCGCAGGCGCGCACTCGCAGGCGCGCACTCACAGGCGCGCACTCACAGGCGCGCACTCACAGGCGCGCACTCACAGACACATGTGCACTCAGACACGTGCACTCACATACACACACACACGCACTCACACACGTGCACTCTCAGACACACACTTACACACGTGCACTCTCAGACACACACTTACACACATGCACTCTCAGACACGCACTCGCAGACACGCACTCGCACACACGCACTCGCAGACACGCACTCGCAGACACGCACTCGC
The DNA here is from genome assembly GCF_964194155.1 of Cetorhinus maximus. NCBI lineage: Eukaryota > Metazoa > Chordata > Chondrichthyes > Lamniformes > Cetorhinidae > Cetorhinus > Cetorhinus maximus. Next base: position 42,385 of record NW_027597964.1, read on the forward strand.
AGACACGCACTCGCACATGTGTACTCAAAGACACGCACTCATACACATGCACTCACACACGTGCACTCACAGACACACACACATGTGCACTCGCACACACACACACACACGTGCACACAGACACGCACTCACACATGTGCACTCACAGACGCACTCACACATGCTCTCACACACGTGCACTCACAGACACGCACTCGCAGACACGCACTCACACGTGCACTCGCAGACACGCACTCACACACGTGCACTCAGACACACGTGCACTCACAGACACACGTGCACTCACAGACACGCACTCACACATGTGCACTCACAGACTCGCACTCACACACGTGCACTCACAGACTCGCACTCACACACGTGCACGCAGACGCTTGCACTCACAAACACGCACTCAGACGCGTGCACTCACACACACGCACTCACACACGTGCACTCTCAGACACGCACTTACACACGTGCACTCTCAGACACACACTTACACACGTGCACTCTCAGACACACACTTACACACGTGCACTCTCAGACACTCACTTACACACATGCACTCTCAGACACGCACTCGCAGACACGCACTCACACATTCTCTCACACACGCGCACTCGCAGGCGCGCACTCACAGGCGCGCACTCACAGGCGCGCACTCACAGGCGCGCACTCACAGGCGCGCACTCACAGGCGCGCACTCACAGGCGCGCACTCACAGGCGCGCACTCACAGGCGCGCACTCACAGGCGCGCACTCACAGACACATGTGCACTCACAGACACATGTGCACTCACAGACACATGTGCACTCAGACACATGTGCACTCAGACACATGTGCACTCAGACACATGTGCACTCACATACACACACACACGCACTCACACACGTGCACTCTCAGACACACACTTACACACGTGCACTCTCAGACATACACTTACACACGTGCACTCTCAGACACTCACTTACACACATGCACTCTCAGACACGCACTCGCAGACACGCACTCACACGTGCACTCACTGACACGCACTCGCAGACACGCACTCGCAGACACGCACTCACACGCGTGCACTCGCAGACACGCTCTCACACACTTGCACTCACAGACACGCACTCGCAGACGCGCACTCACACGCGTGCACTCGCAGACGCGCACTCACAGGCGCGCACTCACAGGCGCGCACTCACAGGCGCGCACTCACAGGCGCGCACTCACAGGCGCGCACTCACAGGCGCGCACTCACAGACACATGTGCACTCAGACACGTGCACTCACATACACACACACACGCACTCACACACGTGCACTCTCAGACACACACTTACACACGTGCACTCTCAGACACTCACTTACACACGTGCACTCTCAGACACTCACTTACACACATGCACTCTCAGACACGCACTCGCAGACACGCACTCGCAGACACGCACTCGCAGACACGCACTCGCAGACACGCACTCGCAGACACGCACTCGCAGACACGCACTCGCAGACACGCACTCGCAGACACGCACTCGCAGACACGCACTCGCAGACACGCACTCGCACACGTGTACTCAAAGACACGCACTCATACACATGCACTCACACACGTGCACTCACAGACACACACACATGTGCACTCGCGCACACACACACACACACACACGTGCACACAGACACGCACTCACACATGTGCACTCACAGACGCACTCACACATGCTCTCACACACGTGCACTCACAGACACGCACTCGCAGACACGCACTCACACGTGCACTCGCAGACACGCACTCACACACGTGCAATCTCAGACACACACCTACACACGTGCACTCTCAGACACACACTCATAGACACGCACTCAGGCGCGCGCTCGCAGGCGCGCGCTCACAGACACATGTGCACTCACAGACACATGTGCACTCACAGACACATGTGCACTCACAGACACATGTGCACTCACAGACACATGTGCACTCACAGACACATGTGCACTCACAGACACATGTGCACTCACACACGCACTCACACACGCACTCACACACGCACTCACACACGCACTCACACACGCACTCACACACGCACTCACACACGCACTCACACACGCACTCACACACGCACTCACACACGCACTCACACACGCACTCACACACGCACTCACACACGCACTCACACACGCACTCACACACGCACTCACACACGCACTCACACACGCACTCACACACGCACTCACACACGCACTCACACACGCACTCACACACGCACTCACACACGCACTCACACACGCACTCACACACGCACTCACACACGCACTCACACACGCACTCACACACGCACTCACACACGCACTCACACACGCACTCACACACGCACTCACACACGCACTCACACACGCACTCACACACGCACTCACACACGCACTCACACACGCACTCACACACGCACTCACACACGCACTCACACACGCACTCACACACGCACTCACACACGCACTCACACACGTGCACTCTCAGACACACACTTACACACGTGCACTCTCAGACACACACTTACACACGTGCACTCTCAGACACTTACTTACACACGTGCACTCTCAGACACGCACTCGCAGACGAGCACTCGCGCACTCGCAGACACGCACTCGCACACGTACTCAAAGACACGCACTCATACACATGCACTCACACACGTGCACTCGCAGACACGCACTCGCACACGTACTCAAAGACACGCACTCATACACATGCACTCACACACGTGCACTCACAGACACACACACATGTGCACTCGCACACACACACACACACACACACACACACACGTGCACACAGACACGCACTCACACATGTGCACTCACAGACGCACTAACACATGCTCTCACACACGTGCACTCGCAGACACGCACTCACACGTGCACTCGCAGACACGCACTCACACACTTGCAATCTCAGACACACACCTACACACGTGCACTCTCAGACACACACTCATAGACACGCACTCGCAGACGCGCGCTCACAGGCGCGCGCTCACAGACACATGTGCACTCAGACACATGTGCACTCACATACACACACACACGCACTCACACACGTGCACTCCCAGACACACACTTACACACGTGCACTCTCAGACACTCACTTACACACGTGCACTCTCAGACACTCACTTACACACATGCACTCTCAGACACGCACTCGCAGACACGCACTCGCACACACGCACTCGCAGACACGCATTCGCAGACACGCACTCGCACACACGCACTCGCAGACACGCACTCGCACACGTGTACTCAAAGACACGCACTCATACACATGCACTCACACACGTGCACTCACAGACACACACACATGTGCACTCGCACACACACACACACACACACACACACGTGCACACAGACACGCACTCACACATGTGCACTCACAGACGCACTCACACATGTGCACTCACAGACACGCACTCGCAGACACGCATTCACACACGTGCACTCGCAGACACGCACTCACACACGTGCAATCTCAGACACACACCTACACACGTGCACTCTCAGACACACACTCATTGACACACACTCATAGACACGCACTCACACACGTGCGCTCGCAGACGCGCGCTCGCAGACGCGCGCTCGCAGGCGCGCGCTCGCAGGCGCGCGCTCGCAGGCGCGCGCTCGCAGGCGCGCGCTCGCAGGCGCGCGCTCGCAGGCGCGCGCTCGCAGGCGCGCGCTCGCAGGCGCGCGCTCGCAGGCGCGCGCTCGCAGGCGCGCACTCACAGGCGCGCACTCACAGGCGCGCACTCACAGGCGCGCACACACAGGCGCGCACACACAGGCGCGCACTCACAGGCGCGCACTCACAGGCGCGCACTCACAGGCGCGCACTCACAGGCGCGCACTCACACGCGTACACTCACAGACACTCACTCACACACGTGCACTCAGACACATGTGCACTCACATACACACGTGCACTCAGACACACGTGCACTCACAGACACACGTGCACTCACAGACACACGTGCACTCACAGACACACGTGCACTCACAGACACACGTGCACTCACAGACACGCACTCACACATGTGCACTCAGACTCGCACTCACACACGTGCACTCACAGACTCGCACTCACACACGTGCACTCAGACGCTTGCACTCACAAACACGCACTCAGACGCGTGCACTCACACACACGCACTCACAGACGCACTCACATGTGCACTCACACACGTGCACTCTCAGACACACACTTACACACGTGCACTCTCAGACACACACTTACACATGTGCACTCTCAGACACACACTTACACACGTGCACTCTCAGACACACACTTACACACGTGCACTCTCAGACACACACTTACACACGTGCACTCTCAGACACACACTTACACACGTGCACTCTCACACACTCACTTACACACATGCACTCTCACACACGTGCACTCACAGACACGCACTCGCAGACGCGCACTCACACGCGTGCACTCGCAGACACGCTCTCACACACTTGCACTCACACGCGTGCACTCGCAGACACGCTCTCACACTCTTGCACTCACAGGCGCGCACTCACAGGCGCGCACTCACAGGCGCGCACTCACAGGCGCGCACTCACAGGCGCGCACTCACAGGCGCGCACTCACAGGCGCGCACTCACAGGCGCGCACTCACAGGCGCGCACTCACAGGCGCGCACTCACAGGCGCGCACTCACAGGCGCGCACTCACAGGCGCGCACTCACAGGCGCGCACTCACAGGCGCGCACTCACAGGCGCGCACTCACAGGCGCGCACTCACAGGCGCGCACTCACAGGCGCGCACTCACAGGCGCGCACTCACAGGCGTACACTCACAGACACTCACTCACACACGTGCACTCAGACACATGTGCACTCACATACACACGTGCACTCAGACACACGTGCACTCACAGACACACGTGCACTCACAGACACACGTGCACTCACAGACACACGTGCACTCACAGACACACGTGCACTCACACATGTGCACTCACAGACTCGCACTCACACACGTGCACTCACAGACTCGCACTCACACACGTGCACTCAGACACTTGCACTCACAAACACGCACTCAGACGCGTGCACTCACACACACGCACTCACAGACACACTCACACATGTGCACTCACAGGCATGCACTCACACAAACTCTCACAGACACACTCACACACGCACTCACACACGTGCACTCTCAGACACACATTCACACACGTGCACTCTCAGACACACACTTACACACGTGCACTCTCAGACACACACTTACACACGTGCACTCTCAGACACTCACTTACACACATGCACTCTCAGACGCGCACTCGCAGGCGCGCACTCACAGGCGCGCACTCACAGGCGCGCACTCACAGGCGCGCACTCACAGGCGCGCACTCACAGGCGCGCACTCACAGGCGCGCACTCACAGGCGCGCACTCACAGGCGCGCACACACAGGCGCGCACTCACAGGCGCGCACTCACAGGCGCGCACTCACAGGCGCGCACTCACAGGCGCGCACTCACAGGCGCGCACTCACAGGCGCGCACTCACAGGCGCGCACTCACAGGCGCGCACTCACAGGCGCGCACTCACACGCGTACACTCACACGCGTACACTCACAGACACTCACTCACACACGTGCACTCAGACACATGTGCACTCACATACACACGTGCACTCAGACACACGTGCACTCACAGACACACGTGCACTCACAGACACACGTGCACTCACAGACACACGTGCACTCACAGACACACGTGCACTCACAGACACGCACTCACACATGTGCACTCAGACTCGCACTCACACACGTGCACTCACAGACTCGCACTCACACACGTGCACTCAGACGCTTGCACTCACAAACACGCACTCAGACGCGTGCCCTCACACACACGCACTCACAGACGCACTCACATGTGCACTCACACACGTGCACTCTCAGACACACACTTACACACGTGCACTCTCAGACACACACTTACACACGTGCACTCTCAGACACACACTTACACACGTGCACTCTCAGACACACACTTACACACGTGCACTCTCAGACACACACTTACACACGTGCACTCTCAGACACTCACTTACACACATGCACTCTCACACACGTGCACTCACAGACACGCACTCGCAGACGCGCACTCACACGCGTGCACTCGCAGACACGCTCTCACACACTTGCACTCACACGCGTGCACTCGCAGACACGCTCTCACACACTTGCACTCACAGGCGCGCACTCACAGGCGCGCACTCACAGGCGCGCACTCACAGGCGCGCACTCACAGGCGCGCACTCACAGGCGCGCACTCACAGGCGCGCACTCACAGGCGCGCACTCACAGGCGCGCACTCACAGGCGCGCACTCACAGGCGCGCACTCACAGGCGCGCACTCACAGGCGCGCACTCACAGGCGCGCACTCACAGGCGCGCACTCACAGGCGCGCACTCACAGGCGCGCACTCACAGGCGCGCACTCACAGGCGCGCACTCACAGGCGCGCACTCACAGGCGCGCACTCACAGGCGCGCACTCACAGGCGCGCACTCACAGGCGCGCACTCACAGGCGCGCACTCACAGGCGCGCACTCACAGGCGCGCACTCACAGGCGCGCACTCACAGGCGCGCACTCACAGGCGCGCACTCACAGGCGCGCACTCACAGGCGCGCACTCACAGGCGCGCACTCACAGGCGCGCACTCACAGGCGCGCACTCACAGGCGCGCACTCACAGGCGCGCACTCACAGGCGCGCACTCACAGGCGCGCACTCACAGGCGCGCACTCACAGGCGCGCACTCACACGCGTACACTCACAGACACTCACTCACACACGTGCACTCAGACACATGTGCACTCACATACACACGTGCACTCAGACACACGTGCACTCACAGACACACGTGCACTCACAGACACACGTGCACTCACAGACACACGTGCACTCACAGACACACGTGCACTCACACATGTGCACTCACAGACTCGCACTCACACACGTGCACTCACAGACTCGCACTCACACACGTGCACTCAGACACTTGCACTCACAAACACGCACTCAGACGCGTGCACTCACAGACGCACTCACACATGTGCACTCACAGGCATGCACTCACACAAACTCTCACAGACACACTCACACACGCACTCACACACGTGCACTCTCAGACACACACTCACACACGTGCACTCTCAGACACACACTCACACACGTGCACTCTCAGACACACACTTACACACGTGCACTCTCAGACACTCACTTACACACATGCACTCACAGGCGCGCACTCACAGGCGCGCACTCACAGGCGCGCACTCACAGGCGCGCACTCACAGGCGCGCACTCACAGGCGCGCACTCACAGGCGCGCACTCACAGGCGCGCACTCACAGGCGCGCACTCACAGGCGCGCACTCACAGGCGCGCACTCACAGGCGCGCACTCACAGGCGCGCACTCACAGGCGCGCGCACACAGGCGCGCGCACACAGGCGCGCACTCACAGGCGCGCACTCACAGGCGCGCACTCACAGGCGCGCACTCACAGGCGCGCACTCACACGCGTACACTCACACGCGTACACTCACACGCGTACACTCACAGACACTCACTCACACACGTGCACTCAGACACATGTGCACTCACATACACACGTGCACTCAGACACACGTGCACTCACAGACACACGTGCACTCACAGACACACGTGCACTCACAGACACACGTGCACTCACAGACACACGTGCACTCACAGACACACGTGCACTCACAGACACACGTGCACTCACACATGTGCACTCACAGACTCGCACTCACACACGTGCACTCACAGACTCGCACTCACACACGTGCACTCAGACACTTGCACTCACAAACACGCACTCAGACGCGTGCACTCACACACACGCACTCACAGACGCACTCACACATGTGCACTCACAGGCATGCACTCACACAAACTCTCACAGACACACTCACACACGCACTCACACACGTGCACTCTCAGACACACACTCACACACGTGCACTCTCAGACACACACTTACACACGTGCACTCTCAGACACTCACTTACACACATGCACTCGCAGGCGCGCACTCGCAGGCGCGCACTCGCAGGCGCGCACTCGCAGGCGCGCACTCGCAGGCGCGCACTCGCAGGCGCGCACTCGCAGGCGCGCACTCGCAGGCGCGCACTCGCAGGCGCGCACTCGCAGGCGCGCACACACAGGCGCGCACACACAGGCGCGCACACACAGGCGCGCACTCACAGGCGCGCACTCACAGGCGCGCACTCACAGGCGCGCACTCACAGGCGCGCACTCACACGCGTACACTCACAGACACTCACTCACACACGTGCACTCAGACACATGTGCACTCACATACACACGTGCACTCAGACACACGTGCACTCACAGACACACGTGCACTCACAGACACACGTGCACTCACAGACACACGTGCACTCACAGACACACGTGCACTCACAGACACGCACTCACACATGTGCACTCAGACTCGCACTCACACACGTGCACTCACAGACTCGCACTCACACACGTGCACTCAGACGCTTGCACTCACAAACACGCACTCAGACGCGTGCACTCACACACACGCACTCACAGACGCACTCACATGTGCACTCACACACGTGCACTCTCAGACACACACTTACACACGTGCACTCTCAGACACACACTTACACATGTGCACTCTCAGACACACACTTACACACGTGCACTCTCAGACACACACTTACACACGTGCACTCTCAGACACACACTTACACACGTGCACTCTCAGACACTCACTTACACACGTGCACTCTCACACACGTGCACTCACAGACACGCACTCGCAGACGCGCACTCACACGCGTGCACTCGCAGACACGCTCTCACACACTTGCACTCACACGCGTGCACTCGCAGACACGCTCTCACACACTTGCACTCACAGGCGCGCACTCACAGGCGCGCACTCACAGGCGCGCACTCACAGGCGCGCACTCACAGGCGCGCACTCACAGGCGCGCACTCACAGGCGCGCACTCACAGGCGCGCACTCACAGGCGCGCACTCACAGGCGCGCACTCACAGGCGCGCACTCACAGGCGCGCACTCACAGGCGCGCACTCACAGGCGCGCACTCACAGGCGCGCACTCACAGGCGCGCACTCACAGGCGCGCACTCACAGGCGCGCACTCACAGGCGCGCACTCACAGGCGCGCACTCACAGGCGCGCACTCACAGGCGCGCACTCACAGGCGCGCACTCACAGGCGCGCACTCACAGGCGCGCACTCACAGGCGCGCACTCACAGGCGCGCACTCACAGGCGCGCACTCACAGGCGCGCACTCACAGGCGCGCACTCACAGGCGCGCACTCACAGGCGCGCACTCACAGGCGCGCACTCACAGGCGCGCACTCACAGGCGCGCACTCACAGGCGCGCACTCACAGGCGCGCACTCACAGGCGCGCACTCACAGGCGCGCACTCACAGGCGCGCACTCACAGGCGCGCACTCACAGGCGCGCACTCACAGGCGCGCACTCACAGGCGCGCACTCACAGGCGCGCACTCACAGGCGCGCACTCACAGGCGCGCACTCACAGGCGCGCACTCACAGGCGCGCACTCACAGGCGCGCACTCACAGGCGCGCACTCACAGGCGCGCACTCACACGCGTACACTCACAGACACTCACTCACACACGTGCACTCAGACACATGTGCACTCACATACACACGTGCACTCAGACACACGTGCACTCACAGACACACGTGCACTCACAGACACACGTGCACTCACAGACACACGTGCACTCACACATGTGCACTCACAGACTCGCACTCACACACGTGCACTCACAGACTCGCACTCACACACGTGCACTCAGACACTTGCACTCACAAACACGCACTCAGACGCGTGCACTCACACACACGCACTCACAGACGCACTCACACATGTGCACTCACAGGCATGCACTCACACAAACTCTCACAGACACACTCACACACGCACTCACACACGTGCACTCTCAGACACACACTCACACACGTGCACTCTCAGACACACACTTACACACGTGCACTCTCAGACACACACTTACACACGTGCACTCTCAGACACTCACTTACACACATGCACTCTCAGGCGCGCACTCACAGGCGCGCACTCACAGGCGCGCACTCACAGGCGCGCACTCACAGGCGCGCACTCACAGGCGCGCACTCACAGGCGCGCACTCACAGGCGCGCACTCACAGGCGCGCACTCACAGGCGCGCACTCACAGGCGCGCACTCACAGGCGCGCACTCACAGGCGCGCACTCACAGGCGCGCACTCACAGGCGCGCACTCACAGGCGCGCACTCACAGACACATGTGCACTCACAGACACATGTGCACTCACAGACACATGTGCACTCACAGACACATGTGCACTCACAGACACATGTGCACTCACACACGCACTCACACACGCACTCACACACGTGCACTCTCAGACACACACTTACACACGTGCACTCTCAGACACACACTTACACACGTGCACTCTCAGACACACACTTACACACGTGCACTCTCAGACACACACTTACACACGTGCACTCTCAGACACTCACTTACACACGTGCACTCTCAAACACGCACTCGCAGACGTGCACTCGCGCACGTGCACTCGCAGACACGCACTCGCACACGTGTACTCAAAGACACGCACTCATACACATGCACTCACACACGTGCACTCACAGACACACACACATGTGCACTCGCACACACACACACACACACACACACGTGCACACAGACACGCACTCACACATGTGCACTCACAGACGCACTCACACATGCTCTCACACACGTGCACTCGCAAACACGCACTCGCAGACACGCACTCACACGTGCACTCGCAGACACGCACTCACACACGTGCAATCTCAGACACACACCTACACACGTGCACTCTCAGACACACACTCATAGACACGCACTCACACACGCACTCGCAGACGCGCGCTCGCAGGCACATGTGCACTCACAGACACATGTGCACTCACAGACACATGTGCACTCACAGACACATGTGCACTCACAGACACATGTGCACTCACACATGTGCACTCACAGACTCGCATTCACACACGTGCACTCACAGACTCGCACTCACACACGTGCACTCAGATGCGTGCACTCACACACACGCACTCACACATGTGCACTCACAGACACGCACTCACACAAACACTCACAGACACACTCACACACGCAGTCAGACACACACTTACACACGTGCACTCTCAGACACGCACTTACACACGTGCACTCACAGACGTGCACTCACAGACGCGCACTCACACACGCGCACTCACACACGCGCACTCACACACGCGCACTCACACACGCGCACTCACACACGCGCACTCACACACGCGCACTCACACACGCGCACTCACACACGCGCACTCACACACGCGCACTCACACACGCGCACTCACACACGCGCACTCACACACGCGCACTCACACACGCGCACTCACACACGCGCACTCACACACGCGCACTCACACACGCGCACTCACACACGCGCACCCACACACGCGCACCCACACACGCGCACCCACACACGCGCACCCACACACGCGCACTCACACACGCGCACACACACACGCACTCACATGTGCACTCACAGACACGCACTCACGTGCACACACAGACACTCGTGCACTGACAGACACGCACTCACTGACACGCATTCACACGTGCACTCACACACGTGCACTCACACACGTGCACTCGCAGACGCATGCATGAGCACGAACCATTCTGTGTTCCTCTATCTCACTCAAGAGCTAAGATGCCAGCCGCTCTGTCCCAGACCACACTGCTCAGGCAGGCCGGGCTCCCGATGCTTTTAGCTGGTGTCTCCTCCAACCTCCCGCTTGCCCAAACTCACACATGCCCTCAGCTACTTACCACATCCACATGGACCAGTAAGACTCGCAATGCGAAGGATTGCCCCAGATCCTTCAGCCGCTTGTGAATGTAATCGTGATTCAGGCAGTGATAGCGGAGACTGCGAGGACAGAGAGAGAGAGAGAGAGACTGCGTGAGGGAGGCCATTCAGCCCCTCTTTCCCGTGCCAGCCCTGTGAACGAGTGACCCAATTCATCCCCCTCCCTCCCTCCCTCCATGCCCCTGTCAACGTTTCCCCTTTGAGTATTTATCCGATTTCCCCTTTTTGAAAATGCCGATTGAATCTGCTTCCGCCGCCCTTTCGGGCAGCGCCTTCCAGATCACAACAACTCGCTGTGTTTAAAACAAAACCTTTCCCCCATCTCCTCCCCCCCTCACCCCCACCCCCATCCCCCTCTGGTTCTTTTCCCCCGATCGCCCCTCGATCTGTGTCTCCCTCTGGTTCCCAACCCTCCCGCTACCGGAGATAGTTTCTCCTCATTGATCCCCATCGCAGACCCTTCCCGATTCCGAACGCCTCGATTCGATCTCCCCCTTGACGGAGAGAAAGAGACAGAGAAAAGGAGACAGAGACAGAGAGAAGGAGACGGAGAGAAGGAGACGGAGAGAAGGAGACGGAGAGAAGGAGACGGAGAGAAGGAGACGGAGAGAAGGAGACGGAGAGAAGGAGACGGAGAGAAGGAGACGGAGAGAAGGAGACGGAGAGAAGGAGACGGAGAGAAGGAGACGGAGAGAAGGAGACGGAGAGAAGGAGACGGAGAGAAGGAGACGGAGAGAAGGAGACGGAGAGAAGGAGACGGAGAGAAGGAGACGGAGAGAAGGAGACGGAGAGAAGGAGACGGAGAGAAGGAGACGGAGAGAAGGAGACGGAGAGAAGGAGACGGAGAGAAGGAGACGGAGAGAAGGAGACGGAGAGAAGGAGACGGAGAGAAGGAGACGGAGAGAAGGAGACGGAGAGAAGGAGACGGAGAGAAGGAGACGGAGAGAAGGAGACGGAGAGAAGGAGACGGAGAGAAGGAGACGGAGAGAAGGAGACGGAGAGAAGGAGACGGAGAGAAGGAGACGGAGAGAAGGAGACGGAGAGAAGGAGACGGAGAGAAGGAGACGGAGAGAAGGAGACGGAGAGAAGGAGACGGAGAGAAGGAGACGGAGAGAAGGAGACGGAGAGAAGGAGACGGAGAGAAGGAGACGGAGAGAAGGAGACGGAGAGAAGGAGACGGAGAGAAGGAGACGGAGAGAAGGAGACGGAGAGAAGGAGACGGAGAGAAGGAGACGGAGAGAAGGAGACGGAGAGAAGGAGACGGAGAGAAGGACGGAGAAGGACGGAGAGAAGGAGACGGAGAGAAGGAGACGGAGAGAAGGAGACGGAGAGAAGGAGACGGAGAGAAGGAGACGGAGAGAAGGAGACGGAGAGAAGGAGACGGAGAGAAGGAGACGGAGAGAAGGAGACGGAGAGAAGGAGACGGAGAGAAGGAGACGGAGAGAAGGAGACGGAGAGAAGGAGACGGAGAGAAGGAGACGGAGAGAAGGAGACGGAGAGAAGGAGACGGAGAGAAGGAGACGGAGAGAAGGAGACGGAGAGAAGGAGACGGAGAGAAGGAGACGGAGAGAAGGAGACGGAGAGAAGGAGACGGAGAGAAGGAGACGGAGAGAAGGAGACGGAGAGAAGGAGACGGAGAGAAGGAGACGGAGAGAAGGAGACGGAGAGAAGGAGACGGAGAGAAGGAGACGGAGAGAAGGAGACGGAGAGAAGGAGACGGAGAGAAGGAGACGGAGAGAAGGAGACGGAGAGAAGGAGACGGAGAGAAGGAGACGGAGAGAAGGAGACGGAGAGAAGGAGACGGAGAGAAGGAGACGGAGAGAAGGAGACGGAGAGAAGGAGACGGAGAGAAGGAGACGGAGAGAAGGAGACGGAGAGAAGGAGACGGAGAGAAGGAGACGGAGAGAAGGAGACGGAGAGAAGGAGACGGAGAGAAGGAGACGGAGAGAAGGAGACGGAGAGAAGGAGACGGAGAGAAGGAGACGGAGAGAAGGAGACGGAGAGAAGGAGACGGAGAGAAGGAGACGGAGAGAAGGAGACGGAGAGAAGGAGACGGAGAGAAGGAGACGGAGAGAAGGAGACGGAGAGAAGGAGAGAAGGAGACGGAGAGAAGGAGACGGAGAGAAGGAGACGGAGAGAAGGAGACGGAGAGAAGGAGACGGAGAGAAGGAGACGGAGAGAAGGAGACGGAGAGAAGGAGACGGAGAGAAGGAGACGGAGAGAAGGAGACGGAGAGAAGGAGACGGAGAGAAGGAGACGGAGAGAAGGAGACGGAGAGAAGGAGACGGAGAGAAGGAGACGGAGAGAAGGAGACGGAGAGAAGGAGACGGAGAGAAGGAGACGGAGAGAAGGAGACGGAGAGAAGGAGACGGAGAGAAGGAGACGGAGAGAAGGAGACGGAGAGAAGGAGACGGAGAGAAGGAGACGGAGAGAAGGAGACGGAGAGAAGGAGACGGAGAGAAGGAGACGGAGAGAAGGAGACGGAGAGAAGGAGACGGAGAGAAGGAGACGGAGAGAAGGAGACGGAGAGAAGGAGACGGAGAGAAGGAGACGGAGAGAAGGAGACGGAGAGAAGGAGACGGAGAGAAGGAGACGGAGAGAAGGAGACGGAGAGAAGGAGACGGAGAGAAGGAGACGGAGAGAAGGAGACGGAGAGAAGGAGACGGAGAGAAGGAGACGGAGAGAAGGAGACGGAGAGAAGGAGACGGAGAGAAGGAGACGGAGAGAAGGAGACGCCGGAGAGAAGGAGACGGAGAGAAGGAGACGGAGAGAAGGAGACGGAGAGAAGGAGACGGAGAGAAGGACACGGAGAGAAGGACACGGAGAGAAGGACACGGAGAGAAGGACACGGAGAGAAGGACAGGAGAGAAGGACACGGAGAGAAGGACACGGAGAGAAGAGACACGGAGAGAGAGAGACAGACAGACAGGAGAGATGACACAGAGAGAAGGAGACAGAGAGAAGGAGACAGAGAGAAGGAGACAGAGAGAAGGAGACAGAGAGAAGGAGACAGAGAGAAGGAGACAGAGAGAAGGAGACAGAGAGAAGGAGACAGAGAGAAGGAGACAGAGAGAAGGAGACAGAGAGAAGGAGACAGAGAGAAGGAGACAGAGAGAAGGAGACAGAGAGAAGGAGACAGAGAGAAGGAGACAGAGAGAAGGAGACAGAGAGAAGGAGACAGAGAGAAGGAGACAGAGAGAAGGAGACAGAGAGAAGGAGACAGAGAGAAGGAGACAGAGAGAAGGAGACAGAGAGAAGGAGACAGAGAGAAGGAGACAGAGAGAAGGAGACAGAGAGAAGGAGACAGAGAGAAGGAGACAGAGAGAAGGAGACAGAGAGAAGGAGACAGAGAGAAGGAGACAGAGAGAAGGAGACAGAGAGAAGGAGACAGAGAGAAGGAGACAGAGAGAAGGAGACAGAGAGAAGGAGACAGAGAGAAGGAGACAGAGAGAAGGAGACAGAGAGAAGGAGACAGAGAGAAGGAGACAGAGAGAAGGAGACAGAGAGAAGGAGACAGAGAGAAGGAGACAGAGAGAAGGAGACAGAGAGAAGGAGACAGAGAGAAGGAGACAGAGAGAAGGAGACAGAGAGAAGG
This sequence comes from Cetorhinus maximus, assembly GCF_964194155.1. NCBI lineage: Eukaryota > Metazoa > Chordata > Chondrichthyes > Lamniformes > Cetorhinidae > Cetorhinus > Cetorhinus maximus. The sequence continues at coordinate 58,024 of NW_027597964.1, forward strand.
AGACAGAGAGAAGGAGACAGAGAGAAGGAGACAGAGAGAAGGAGACAGAGAGAAGGAGACAGAGAGAAGGAGACAGAGAGAAGGAGACAGAGAGAAGGAGACAGAGAGAAGGAGACAGAGAGAAGGAGACAGAGAGAAGGAGACAGAGAGAAGGAGACAGAGAGAAGGAGACAGAGAGAAGGAGACAGAGAGAAGGAGACAGAGAGAAGGAGACAGAGAGAAGGAGACAGAGAGAAGGAGACAGAGAGAAGGAGACAGAGAGAAGGAGACAGAGAGAAGGAGACAGAGAGAAGGAGACAGAGAGAAGGAGACAGAGAGAAGGAGACAGAGAGAAGGAGACAGAGAGAAGGAGACAGAGAGAAGGAGACAGAGAGAAGGAGACAGAGAGAAGGAGACAGAGAGAAGGAGACAGAGAGAAGGAGACAGAGAGAAGGAGACAGAGAGAAGGAGACAGAGAGAAGGAGACAGAGAGAAGGAGACAGAGAGAAGGAGACAGAGAGAAGGAGACAGAGAGAAGGAGACAGAGAGAAGGAGACAGAGAGAAGGAGACAGAGAGAAGGAGACAGAGAGAAGGAGACAGAGAGAAGGAGACAGAGAGAAGGAGACAGAGAGAAGGAGACAGAGAGAAGGAGACAGAGAGAAGGAGACAGAGAGAAGGACACAGAGAGAAGGACACAGAGAGAAGGACACGAGAAGGACACAGAGAGAAGGACACAGAGAGAAGGACACAGAGAGAAGGAGACAGAGAGAAGGACACAGAGAGAAGGACACAGAGAGAAGGACACAGAGAGAAGGACACAGAGAGAAGGACACAGAGAGAAGGACACAGAGAGAAGGACACAGAGAGAAGGACACAGAGAGAAGGACACAGAGAGAAGGACACAGAGAGAAGGACACAGAGAGAAGGACACAGAGAGAAGGA